>NW_021145301.1:0-67062 GCF_002837175.3 Physeter macrocephalus
CTGCCCCCACTTTAAATTAATCAGCTTCCACATAGGGTTTCACTTTAAAAAACTCTATGCTGCTAAAATAAACTACACTCACAGCTCCAGCCCATTCCTTATTAGTACCAACAGGGAAACTGAGGCCCAGAGAGGGGAAAGGATGGTCCCCCAAATACCAGCATGTCACACAAAGCCTTGTACCCTGTGTCTACTTCTGGACCAGAACTCTCCGTTCCCCGCCCCAACCCTGCCTCAACATACCTTTTTGTAACCCTCGCCCAGCAGTCTCTCGAGAAGCAGCACCAGCTGGGAGAAGGTGGGCCGAATCTCAAACTTCTCTTCCCAGCACTTCTGCATGATCTCATAGCTGGGGAGAGGGGTAGAGGGGTCAGGGTCTCTGGCTCAGGGTCTGCCACCTCCCAGAACAAGGGGAGGAATGAAGAGTTAGGAGGGGACGGGTTTTTCCATTACTGCACCTGCATGTTCCCTTGGGAAGCCCTCCCATCACCCTCAGTTCAGTGGTTCCATGGGATTGATCACACCTTGGTGAGCACATGACACGGGCATGGCCAGTAGGCATTTTTATCCCCTTAGCTCAGTGGCTGGTTTTCTGGATGGGCAGGTGACCCCAGCTGAGCCCTTGACAAGTCACCTCTGGACCTTTCACTGGAACTATGGTGAAAGCAGCTAGGACGTAGCCATTTGGACGGTGCCAAGCTGAGAGTGAGGCTGATGTGGAGGAGAGCAGAGCCCCGGGGTAGGACGAGAGAGTGTGGATGATGTCTTATGAACAACAGGATCCAGCTATACCTACATTTTTCTACATCTCTGAACTAATAAATCTATTTTTGGCTTAAGCTGGTAAAGTTGGATATCTACTGTTTGCACCCAAAGTATCTTCCCAAGTGCTCCACTCACATCTCGTCAGAGGCGTGGGCAGGCTGAGCCATGCGGTAGCCCCGCTTGATGGCATTGTAGAACTGCTCGTTCATGGGCAGCTCTGGGTACGGGGTGCCACCTGTTAGGGAGAAGAGACAAGAAACACAGGCTCAGCGGTGTCGGAACAGAGGCAAGAATCTTCTTCCATGGGACAGGGAGAGGCACACCAACCCCAGCGTCGGTGAGGGTGCAGTGGCCTTGGCATTGGGAAATGTGGGCTCCCTCATAGGCTCTGGACAGAGACTGCATCCCTCTCCAGAATCAGAGAACCAGAGAACGCCGGAGTCAAGCAGGCTTTTTGATGTCACTGTCCAAATTCATCTCTACTGAGATGGGGAGGTAAAGAGATCCAGAGAGGGCAAGAGACTTGCCAAGGTCACACAGTAACAAGAAAGAAGCAGAGCTTCTGAGCCCTGTCCCAGAGCCCGTCCCCCAGCCCCACCAGGATGGAGGTGTGAGCCGTCAGGGCGGATGCTGTGCCGTGAGGCTGAGGACCGGAGGAAGAAGGAAGTGTACCCAGGGTGAAGATCTCCCAGAGCAGGATCCCGAAGGACCACACGTCGCTCAGGGTGGTGTAGAGGCTGTTGAAGATGCTCTCGGGGGCCATCCACTTCAGAGGCAGGAAGGTCTGTGGGAGGGCGGAGGCTGCTGAGTGCAAGGAGGGACCGGGCCCCACTCTGCACCTGGGAGCCGGGAGGAAGCCTGGCAGTCCCCACCCCCAGCTCTTTCTCACTTCTCGGTCCCTGAGGGCCCATCTCCGCTGGCGCACGGTTCCCACGCCCAGCCCAGTGCCGCTCAGAGGATCAGGAGGCTGAGATTCTTTTCGCACAAGCTGGGGACATGGTAACCCCTGTCCATGAGGGAGAGCCCCAGGGTCTGAGGCTCCTCATGGAACAGGCTCCCCTTCTTGACCCCAGGAGAGGCCCCTGCTGGGGGGAGGAAGAGACGTGCCAAGGTGTCACCCAGCTCTCATCCTAGCTGCCTTAGATCTCTGGGGCCCAGTGTCCCTCCAGTTCTGTCCCTATGCGGGAAGTGGGGACATGAGTGGGAGGCCGGATGGTCACCTTTGGACCAAATACTGCCTGCCATCTACTCATCTGTCTTAGCCTGTCACCTGGGCTTCTTCCTCTGTTCACCATCGCTACTGGGACAGCACATTTGGCCTGTTGCCCCTTCAACCTCCCCAGGACCCTTTACAGCTGCTGGTCCCTTGCCCCCTGCCACGACCAGCAAATCTGAGCTCCCGGCCTACCCCACGGGCCTCGGCGTCTCACCCCCACCCCACACACAGCTAGTGGCTCCCCTTCCCATCCCTGCACACAGGGCTAGGCAGGCAGAGCCCATTGCCGCTGGGCAGGTCAGGCCACGAGAACCCTGTCCTGACCTCCCATGAGCCACAGCCACGTGAACCACGAGGACTGGGCAAGGCACTCACACTGCCTTTGGAGATGTAGTTCGAATCCCGCATGATGTCACGAGCCAGGCCAAAGTCGCAGATCTTGACCAGTTTGCCCTCACAGATGAGCACATTCCTGGCTGCCAGATCTCGGTGGACGCACTGGGGAGGGAGGAGATGGGAGCTGAGACCGTGGGGGGCAGTTCCGGGGAAAGACTCTCCGTGTCAGGGGCTTTGGGAAATATGCATCGCTGCTCAGGTGTGAGGGGCCACCAGGTGTGAGGGCATTTGCCGTCCTCACCCACCAGAGGGCTGCCACAGGGGGCCGTGTAGGGAAGCACCCTGGCTGGCTGGGTGACCCACCTCCCCAGGACCCCACTGTGCTCACTGTGACCACACATACGTTCTTGGACGCCAGGAACTCCATGCCATTGGCCACCTGGTAGCTGAAGCCCACAAGATCCGTGTAGCTAAGTACTGGGGACTCGTTGATTAAAGTCACCCGGCAGGTCCTCTCAGGAGCTAGGGAAAGAGCAGAAGGACACCCACTGTCTTGTGTCTCCCTGGGGCTGGAGAACTCCTGGCCTTTGGCTCAGGAGGCTGAGCGTCCCAGAGAACGCTGAATGGTGGAGGCTGAATGTCCCAGAGAGAAGACTCCTGATCCTCTAAGCCTCCCACAAAAGGAAAACAATTTCCAAATATCTAACTTAAATTCTCCTTCTTTATCATTGGCCAGAAAAACTTCTGGCTTTAGCCCTGGGCCACATTTGCTCAGCCTGGCCTGCCTGCTCTTTAGGGAATCTAGATCAGCCTGGCACCTGCAGACCACTCTTCCCCGAGGCCCCAGCAGGTCAGGCACCCCTGCGCCCACCCTAGCTCCTCCCCTCCCTGTGGGCTGTGTACACGTCTCTGGACCCAGAAACAGGGGGTTCATATTGGGGTTCCACCACACAGCAGCTTTGGGCAGGTGGCTAGCCTCAGTTTCTGCATCTATGAAATGGGCACAAGGTCACCTTCCTAGCAGGGTTGTTGCCAGGCTGGGCAGAGGAAAGGTTTCGAAAAGAATGTATGACTACATGGGACTTCCCTGGTGGCGCACTGGTTAAGAATCCGCCTGCCAATGCAGGGGACACGGGTTAGATCCCTGGTCCGGGAAGATCCCACATGCCGCAGAGCAACTAAGCCCGTGCGCCACAACTAGTGAGCCTGCACTCTAGAGTCCACGAGCCACAGCTACTGAAGCCCGCGCACCTAGAGCCCGTGCTCCGCAACAAGACAAGCCACCTAAGCCCGTGCACCACAACTAGTGAGCCTGCACTCTAGAGTCCACGAGCCACAGCTACTGAAGCCCGCGCACCTAGAGCCCGTGCTCCGCAACAAGACAAGCCACCGCAATGAGAAGCAGCCCGCGCACCGCAACGAAGAGTAGCCTCCGCTCGACGCAACTAGAGAAAGCCCGTGCGCAGCAACGAAGACCCAATGCAGCCAAAAATTAAAAAAAAATTTTTAAATTAAAAAAAAAAAGAATGCACGACTACACAGGCGTGAGGACCCTGTGCGCACCCACCAGAGGGGACGTAGTTATCGTAAGGAGCCATGTAGTTGGAGGACTCGATGTCTGCGTATTTGACGTCCCCTTTCATGTCCAGCATGGGCACATAGTCCACCGACTCGTCTTTGCTCATGTCCATGTAGCCACCATCGCTCTCCCCAGGCAGGGACACATGGCTGGGGGCAGAGGAGCATTACAAAAGGAGAAGCACAGGCTCTTCCCTCTCTTCCCCGTCCTGCAAGGCCCCGTCACTCATGCATTTCTTCTCTCCCTCACTCTCGCATGCCCACACAGTCTGTCACAATATGAATGATCATGTAGTGAGCCCTTCCAGCCAACCTCAGACCCACCCTGAGCTGGACACTGGGTCTGCCAAGATGACCTAGGACCCAGGGTGTGTCCTCAGAGAACTTACGTCCAGGGGTGACGCCAGCACCCCAGGACCAGGGTCACAGGAAGGGGCTGTACCCAAGTGCCTTCCTGTGGCCGCTACAGCACCGTCCAGCCACGATGCCCTGCAAGTGGGCAATGAATCGCCTTAATGCCTCTGCCTGCAGCAGCAGCTCCCCCGAGAGCTGCAGGACTATGTACACATGTGTCTCTAGGGTTAGAGAAAAGACTGGAAGGAAATCAATCAAAATGTTGGGGAGGACACGGGTGAGTTTTAATGTCTTGTAACGCTATTCTGAACTGACTCTTGCCTCTGCAATAAACATGTATAGCTTTTGTAATTAGCAAAGAAATGTTATTTTTGGAAAAGAAAAAAAAGAAAGGGGATGAGCTGCCCTGGAGGCACTGGAGAGACTGGTGTGGGGAGGAGGGGGGAGGCTGTGGCGAGGGAGGAGTAGAGTGTGGAGCACTACAGAGGGGGTCAGCCTGGGACAGGAGGGCCCCAGGTGCTCCCTGTCGACGACGGGAGAAGATGAGATGGGGTGGCGGGAGGGGTCAAGGGGATCATCCCCTCTGAGCCTCCAGAGTGCTCAGCGCAGGGCCTGGCCCACCACGGACAGTCAGTAGGTGGTAGCCGACGCCACCATCATCACCACCGTTATAGTTTTGCCCACCTCTGGGGTGGCCAGGGGCCAGGTCTTGAGCTGGCTGGTGAAACAAGTGAAACCTGGTTCCAGGAGTGGCTCTGCCCGCCCTCACCTCAGCTTTCTGTCCTGGACAAGGAAGGAGTGAGCAGGTGCTCCTCAGGGCTCCCCAGAGATTCAGGTCCCACCCTCCCTCCAGTACCTGGGCAGCGGGAGCCCAACGGGCAGGGCGTTGCTGTAGAGCTCAGCGCTGGGCGGGCGGCGCTTGTTGGAGCAGCGCTGCAGAAAGGTGTGCTTGTTGCGGTGCAGGTAGTCCACCAGGTCGCCGTAGCGGCAGTACTCGGTGATGATGAAGATGGGCCCTGCGGAGGGACAGGCTCAGGGACAGTCCCCGGGGGGGACTTCCCATCAGGGCCATGAGGCTAATGACGGGTTGCACGTGGGTCAGCAAAGAGGCTTAGGTGCCAGGCAAACCTGGACTTTCCTGACCGTGAGCAAGGCACTTAGCTTCCCTGACCTTCACTTTCCCCATCTCTTAAATGGGGCTAGTAATACCCACCCCAAAGGGCTGCATTGAGCATTCATGAGACAATGCCTTTGTCAGCTCAGCTCAGTCCCTGGCAAGTAGCAAGCACAGGGTTAGCTGTTATTGATAAAGCTGATTCTGGAGCCCAGGATACAAAATAAACAAAGGTAACTGCTTATTACCAGGTTACTGTTTAAATTCAAGCACGATACACTGACTTAAAGTCAATCAGTGGCAGCTTAAACATACTGGTGGAATCAAAAATTTTGAAATGTGTGGTCATTGCAGACATAAATTGGCCTACGTACACAGTGTACTTCTGTATTCTGTTTTTGTTGCACAATACCGAGGAAAATCCCAAATCTCACAATAAGCAGCTGCAAATAGTAATAACATTTTTTTTTTGCAGCCTAACTTGTAATCAGAGCTTCAAATAAACACATTTGGCTGGAGAGACCTTATTCTATGATCCAAGTGAAAGCAGCTCACAGTGAGCAAGCTGGTTGGTGGGCTCCAGAGGTGGGGCTATAACTCATTTCAGTGTCACATGAGCTGTCACTTTTTATAGTTTTTAAAAGGTATTGTAAACAAATAAATAAGTAAAAATAAAATAAAATGTATTGTGAAAATTTTTGAAATGTCAGAGAACCCCTTGATCTGGAAGCCGCTAGGACTGGTGAACTAAAGTGACCTTTGGTCTTGAAGGTGATGTGATTTGGTGACTTGCTAAATTCCACACCCATCTGCCTCTGTGAAGTGAGGGCACTAGACAGGGTGGGCACGGACCCTCCAGCTGGAGTGTCCTGTCCGTAAACTGAGGAGGGGGCGGGGAGCGGCCAGGCCTTGGCCACTGGCACTTCCCCAGAATCCTCTAGGGGTGGGTTGTACCTCCTTTAGTGCAGGCCCCCAGCAGGTTGACCACGTTCAGGTGGGGCCCGAGGTGACTCATGATCTTCAGCTCCGACATGAGGGCTTGCTTCTCGCTGCTGCGGGCTGTGGCTGAGGGAGAGAGGGGGCCCTCAGGCTTGGTCCAGTCACTGAGGCCCCGCAGACACCCCACTGGAGCCTATTCTGGCTCTTCTGTCCCAGGTTGTGCTGTAAGACCCAGGTGGCCGAGGGTGAGGAGGACCCATGCACAGGAGAAGAGGAAAGAGGATGGGAGGAAGATGGAGGAGGCGGGGAGGCTCCCGGAGGAGGGGGCAGGGTGAGGAAAGCCTCTTTCCCAAAGCAGAATCAGGAGTGCTGCCGGCTCTGGTGTGACTGCACTTCCTGTGCCCCGAGAATCAGCGTGAGGCCTGCTCTGGGAGTACCTGAATGTGCGGGGAGGGGGCAGGGGAGAGGTAAGGGAGGGGCGGGCTCCCAGGACTCACATTTCAGCATCTTGACGGCCACTTTCATGGTAGCGTGCGAATGGCTCAGGCCGTGAGCCGTGGCCTCCACCACCTGCCCAAAGGCCCCGGAGCCCAGGGTGCGTCCTGGGGAAGAGATGATCTCTCAGCTCCTGGCGCACTAGCAAGCTGCACCCCCCTACACTCTCTGAGGTCAAGCCAGACATCCCTCAAGCCACCCTGGACTTAAGGTGTTTCTCCGACGGACACTCCTAAAATCACAGTGCTTCGCCGACCTTCCTGGTCTCCCCTAAGTCCTGCCTGCTTTCTGGCCCCTCTTTAGTCCCTGGAAGCCTTCTTCTCCCCACAGAGGGGAGCACAGCTCCTCCACGGCCTCTCAGCCTCTCCAGCTAGACTAAGCACAGGCCTGGCACTCAGCCTGCCCTCGATTAATACTTCCTCTCTCGCCACGAAGGGGTCCCATCTCACACCATCATTGGATCATAGGACCTCAATGCTGGGCGGTCCCTGGGGGATCATCTTGCCGCCACTGTACAGAGGGCGGGGCCCTAGGGCCAGAGAAGGCAAGACGTCAGCCCTAGGTCTCAAAGCTAATCATGGCAAGGCTGTGCTCAGACATCAGTGTTCCCACCCGCCTCAAGTCCCCAGACTGCCACTTGAGGCCTCCCTGGGCTGACCAAGCACAAGCTGGTCCCGTGGCAGCTCCCAGGTGGAGTCGTAAGGCAGCTGCATAGGGTCCACGTAGATGTATTCATGGCCATCAGAGCTCACAGATTCAATCACTTTCCATCGGATCTCATAACGTGGCTTCTGCAGGACCAAGACGAGGGATGGATCATCAGAGGGGGACCACTACATCCAGCTCCTTATGAAACAGATGGGGCAGGAAAACTTGAAGCCCATAAAGGATTAGGGGCATATCTGAAGCCATACAGCAAGTTATCTATAGAGCCAAGGCCTTCATGGGCTCCACGGGAACAGATGTCAGGGGGAGGTGCTGAGGAACAGCTGACAGCTGAGGGGCAGGCTCATCGGAACCTCCGCACCAGCTTCTCCCAGAGCCTCAGCCGCTCCTCAGATGGGAAGGCAGGAGCAGGCAGCCCTGGAAAGTAACACAAGGCAGGGACATTCTACTGGATGTGGACGGCCCCTCCCTACGCTGGATCAGTCACAGCGGGAATCTCAGAAAGATATAACCTTAGAGTGTTGAAATCATAGGACGCTGGAGTCACAGGATTGGAATCTGAGAATGATAGAATCATGGGGTGCTGCAATCCTATGGTGGAATCATGGAATGGTGAAATCTCAGAACAGTCTATTGAAATGACAGATTTATAGGATTAGAATGCCTTTCAGTAGAAACCTGGGAGTCTCTGTGGGTCAGAGTTGGAAGAATGCTGGAGCCCGTGCAGTCCACCCTGAAGGTCCCATGCCCCGTGGCTGCGATGGGCAGGGATGATTCCTGAGCAGGACTCTGGATGGAAAGTGGGGTGCACAGCAGAGACAGGGCACCCTGGATGGCCTGGACCAGGCCCATGTTGCCCAGGCTGCTGGGGTTGAAAGCAGCTCAAACACCCAGCATCACTTCACACCTGAGCTCCACGCTGGGCCCCGACCATGGCCCGATCCTCCAGCAATAGGGGATGGCAGGGGGGTCCGTGCAAAAAATGGTGTGCCAGTCTGCACCCATCAGGCAAGGGTGGGGCTTACCTTCTGCCAGAGCATGATGAGGATGATGAGGGAGATGATCGTGAGGACCACCAAGGCCAGAATTGCCGAGATCACCACCACCTTGAAGGGTAGGGCTGGAAGCAGAGACAAGAGCTGCTTATGAGCAAACAGGGCATTTGGCAGCTCCCCTCCCTTCAATCCACCTCTGGCACCACAAATCCCTCTCTGCCTATCGTGCCCAGAATGGAACCAGCCCCATCTCCCTTTGGCTAATGATGTCAGACCCTTAGCCTCTCCCCTCTGGGCCACACCCCCAGCCCCTCGCATAAGTACCCCATGCCCTTCAGTAACTACCCCTGGATCACTACTGGCCTCCAAATCCCTTCAGCCCTTGCCAGGGTCAGTCTGGCCTGTCTGCCCTAGCTCCAGATTGGATGCAAGCCCCTGACAGCTGGGCTGTGGTTTACCTCTCCTCTGAATCCACACCCTCATTGGGGCTGTCACTGCTAGGACAGAGCCTGACTGAGAGGCCAATGGACCCAATAACTGAGCTCCCATAGCCTGAGGCATCCAGACTGCACAAAGGAGCCGGTTTCCTCCTCCATAGTGATGGTAGTTGTAAAGTACATCGGGGTGTGGGCCAGGGAACTGGGGTAACCAAGTAGGGCCAACTCTGGGCGCCCCGCCCCCAAGCTCTGAGTCTCTTCTACCCCCAAAGCCTCAGCCTCTTTGCTGCACAGATACCCACTCCTTCCCACTCCCTCCACAGCCACCCTAGCCAGATCCTCACCTCCCCTGTCCTGCCCCTCTGGCCACCCATGAAGTCCCCTGGGAACTCACTCCCTCCTCCTGTGTCACCCACCTGCCCTTCTCTGCTCACTAGAGAGCTCTGTCCCTCCTCCTCAGGGACTCAGACCAACATCACTCCTCTTCCTTTTCCCCATCCTGGGAAGGAAGCCTGCATCTTCTAGGGAGCCATCTCCAAGTAAAAAGAGGGGCCTTCATCCAACCATGGAAATTCCCCGTGAGCTGGGGCATGGCTTCCCCCTCAGTGGCACATAACAGCTTTACTTCTGCTTTGCTCAGAGCTGGTCTGCAGATGTCCACTTGCTCAGGGATATGTGTGCATGTGTGGGAGTGTGGGTGAGATAAGGCATTAAAACCCATCACCCATTCCGCCACAGGGCAGGGGGAGGCAGGTCTGCATAGAGCAGTATCTGCCTGTACAAGCCCATGGACCTACCTAAGTGTAGGCATAAGTGCGTCCAAAACACCTTGTGCAGCCTTCATAGCTCTGCTTACACTGGCTTCTGCCTTCTCCTGTAGCCCCCTCCCGTACTAGTCCCCTCCCCCTTATCTCCTCCCCCAGCCCCTAAATATATACACTCTGTTCTCCAGCCAGGTTGAATTCCTTTAATTTCTCTGAACCCACTTTGCCTCTGGGATTTTACAGAGGCTGTTCCGTCTGACCAGAGCACCATTCCTCACCAGGCTAACTCTAGTTACCTTTCAGGTATTGACCTAAAGCTTCCTTTTACCAGGACACTTTCCTGAATCCCACAGCTGGGTATGGAGCCCCTTCTCCCTTTAGGCCTTCCCCCCAAATGCTGACCCCCACAGTGAGGTTGCCTAGTTCCTTGTCTGCCTCCTCTCTGGACCGTGGGCACTAGGAGGACAGGCAGGGCTGGGCCTTCTCCAGTGAGACGCTGCGACCCTGTGACTATTTACTGAATTAGGAAATAGGTGAAAAAATGAAGCACATGCACACAGGTCCATGCATGCACAGGGACTGGCAGGTAGCAAAAGCATCTGGGCACTGTAGGGACTGTTCATACGGATAAGAATTATGCATGGATGTGTACCTGCTAACAGACATGCATGGCACAGCAAGCATATACGTACGGGGATTGGGTTGCACAGTTTTACAAAAAGGTGTGCTGCATCTCCATGCTTACAGACGTGCACTATGCCAGTGTGCACACGTGCACGGGAGTTGTACATTGTTTGCACACTTGTATGGGGATTGTGCACCTGCATGTACCCGCCTGCAGACGTACACACGTGGGTTTATATACCTGCCTGGGGATTGGGGTGCTCATGTACATGGTTTACAAACATACCCTCAGTGGGTTTACACCCATAAACATGCTAGTGTACACGCTTACAGACACACGCTCTACCTTTATGCGTGTATGTGGGGATTGGGCATTCTTCATTACATGCTTTACAAATCTACACTTGCAGGGTTTGCACCCATGTCCAAGGATCAGGCATGCTCGCGTACACAGCTTAGGACATACATACAGTGTACATACAAAAGAAGATAGCACTGTTCATTGTCATGGTTTATACACATATACTCGTGGATGTACACATGTGTGCCAATATTGTGCTGCTGTGCAAATGCCTGGGAAGATACACCCACAATGCTCCTGAATGCCGTGGCCCTGAATGAATGCTGACTTTAGCCTGCTGTGGGCACACAGGCACAGTTCCAAGTGCAGCAGGGTTGAGGTGAGGGTGAGGGGTCGTCAGGGGCTACGGAGGATGGAGGACTCACAATGTGGCACCACGGTGACCTCCTGAACGTCTTGGCCCAGGAGGTTGTGCAGCGTGCAGCGCACTGACAGCGGCTGATCCACACGGCGCAGGCGCAGTGTGCTCACCACCTCGAACTCCTGCTCCTCTGCCCAGTATGTCACGTTCGTCTCCAGCAGCCTCTCCTCCTCGGAAGCGTTCCCCAGCGGCGTGGGAGGCAGCTCCAGCGGACACCTGCCGGAGAACCAGCCAGGTCGGCTTCCAGTCCCTTGCTTCCCTATGCGCGTGGGAAAACTGAGGCCAAAAGCAGGTAGAGCCACGGGGTGGTGGTGGAAGGAAGCTGGGCGCGTCCAGTTCCTTTTTCCCACTGCCTGGTCCTGAGCTGGTTCCTCCCGTGATCCCTCAACTGACCAGCAGGGGCGCTCCTACCCCAGAATTGAGAACCTGGATTGCAAAATCCACTCCCTTCCTTTGACCCTCAGGGTCAAAGTAAGGAAAGGCGACAATTTAGGTCATGCAGAGCATCTCCAAGGAGCCACATCTTCTAGGATATGGCTCTAGCCTGGAACAGTGTTCCCAGAGGAAGGTATTGGACTAGATGACCTTCATTGGGTCCTTCCAGTCAGCTATGGGTACCCTGGGAGACCCTGGCCCAGGGTCTGCTCACCTTTTGAGGTCGCTGCAGGTAGACCAGCTGAGGTGTGGCTGGGGCATGCCCCGGCCACGACAGCGGACTGTCTGCTCCCCGCTGGCAGGGTGGCTCTCGCTCAGCTCCAGCACACGGACAGGCACTGCAGGGAGAGGGGCATGGGCCAGGAGGTGGAGAGGTCAGGATAGACAGTGAGTAAGAAAGGCCCTCTGGGAGGATCTGGTCCAGAGTCTCCCTTCGGGGGAGGGGAGCTTCAGACTGCAGGTGAACATTAAATACCAGGAATCACCCTGTGAAAACTGACAGATTCCCCTTCTGGGTACTTCAAAGGGAAAATCTCAGTAGGGTGCTAGTCTGTCTTTAACACCTCTCTGAGATTTGCTAATCTTCCCTTTTAACAAAGAGAGGGCAGGCCTCAGGAACAGAGCCCTGGACCCGCAAGAACATGGAGTTAGAATTTAATAGCACTGTTTTGTTTTCTCAGAGTTTATTTTAGTGGTTGCTTTATATTTATGACATGTGATGTTGATTTTCCATCTATAGTGGAGAAGTTCACTTTTCATTCAAAATAAATTTATTTTTAGAAAGTCAGTTCACAAAACATTAAGTCATTATTGTGTCATTTCTCTGCTCAAAATCCTGAAGTGGCTCTTCATTTCAGTCACAGTAAAAGCCAAAGTCCATACAAGTGCCCAGGAAGGCCTACACGATCCACCCTCTCCTGTCCCCCCAACTGCCCCGTCTCACCTCTGACCTCATCTCCCACCACTCTCCCCTTCACTCTGTTCTGGCTACACAAGCCTTTCTGCGTTGCTCCTGGCTTTGCACTGCCTGGTGTGCCCTTTCCCCAAATAGCCACTTGGCTAATGCCCTCACCTTCTTCAAGTCTTCACACAAATGTCATCTCCATGCAGCCAATCTTGATCATGCTATTTGAAATTGTAACTCTACCCACTCCCCTGCCCCCAGGACTCTCTACCCTCCTTACCCAGCTTTTCTGTTTGGTTTCTTTCACAGCACTTGTTACCTTCTAACCTTGTACATGGTTTGCTGTTTTTTCCCCTTTTTGAATGTTTATCTTCCCCGTACTGGGATGCAAGCTCCACAATGGCAGGGCCTCAAGAACCTTGAATGGACTGGCATATTGTAGTTGCTCAATAAATATCTAATTAGTAGTATACTGTAAGTGGTGTGTGAGAAGGAAAAATCATGCCACTGGGATGTGAATGCCTGAGATTTTGTAAACACCAATCTAGCCCAATGACCTTCTCATAAAGCTGGGGAAACTGAGGCCCAGAGAGGGGATGTGCACACAGCAGTGGTCAGTGTCAGAGCCTGGCCTAGAACCCAGCCTCCTGAGTCCTGGACTCTCTCTTCTCCTCCTCCTGTGGGTGGATGGAGAGTGTAGGAATGGCGAGAGAATGGGGGTGGGAGGGTCAGGGGAAGGAAAGCAGGGTGGAAGGCTCCTCACCGTTGACCTGCAGCTGGAAGGAGAGCTGGGCTTCAGCATCCTCATGGAAGGCCCGCATGGTGTAGCGGCCAGCCTCTGCCACCTTCACCCGCACCAGTGTCAGTTCTGACACATACCTGATGAGGAGGACAGGCCAGGAAACCCAGCTGTCAGAGCTGGAAGAAGTCCTACAGCCCCCACCTTTCTTGTAAAGACAGAAAAACAAGGTCCAGGGAGTGGAAGGGGAGTGCCAAGGTCACATGGGTATCAGTAGCAGGGCCAGGACTTTTGAATCCCCACCCATAGGCAGCTCCAGTGAGCCAAGAGGGAGGGTTTGGACGGATGGAGTGGGGGGCGTGGTGGAGGGGAGGCACAATCTCCATCCATCCACATCTCATCCCTTTCAGAAAGGCCTGACACTGTTTATCCTAACATGCAGCACCTCAGGTCAGCCTGCTAATTTCCAGCCTCAGGGCCACCATTCTTGCATAGGTGGCAGTGGCCTGCCTGGCACCTTCTTCTCCAGTCATCCTGCCTTTTTCTCTGTGGCTGCTCCCTGCTGACTCCACCCATCACAAGGACAACTAAACATCTGGGTGATCGTATGACCAGCGTCTGTTTTCCCCTCTAGACAGGAAACTCTAGGAAGGCTAGAACTGTCTGTTCTGGTCTAAGCAGCACCCCCAGTGCCTGGCACAGGCCCCCGGTAGGGCGCCTGGCATGTAGTAGGCTCTCAGGAAAGATGGGCCTCGATAGGATTGTCAAGTAGCTTAAGGCTGTGGGCTGCCTGCCGGCTGCAGAGAATAATAACTTCAAGAATGAAGTGGACAGGCAGCTGCTCACCGGGTCTCAGACACATTGCGCGTAGACAGCGCAACCTCGCCGGCGCCGGAGTCACCCAGGGTCCGGTTGTCCTTGAACCACATGACAGTGGGCGGCGGGTAGGCCTCGAACACCACCTGCAGTGTCCGGCTGCGGTGAAGCTCCGCGAATTGTACAGGGTCCAGCTCTCCCAGCAGCCGCACGTAACCACTCTCTGCAAGGGGCGGCCGTCAGGGGCGGGGCTATGCCCGGCCTCCAATGGGGCAGCACCTCCTGGGGGCGGGGCCTCAGGCTTTAGGAACTCAACCGGCGATGGAGTTACCTGAGTTGGGGGTCAGGTTGGGACTGTGATGGACTGGAGCAGGAGCCGAATTGGGGGCTGATATTGGTTTGGGGGCTGAGTTCAAGATTGGGACTGGGGTTGTAGTGCTCTTTGGTGTGTTCTGTCTCAGGATTGTGGCGGAGATGAGTTACAGCCTGGCTGAATTTGGGGATGGGGCTGCCTGGGCCGGGGATGGCAGCTGAGATTTAGAAATCCGGTTGGGGCTCGGGTTCTGGCTAGGCGGGAAGTCTAGGTTGGGATTAGGATTGGATTTGGGGCTGGTACTGTGCTTTGGTTTTGGTTTATCCTGAAAATGGGGCTTTGCTTGGCACTAAGGCTAGAGATGGATAAGAACACGGCTGACAGTACCCCAGGGCTGTGACAAGGTCTGGGTCCAGTTCAGACTGAGGGCTGGGGGGAAGCCTAAGGCACACACCGACCACGGTGACATTGATGGCCTTTTCATCTCGATGGTCGCTCACGCTTTCTGATACATTGCAGATGTAGGTCCCTGAGTCTCCCAGCTCGGCACTGGGGATGTGCAGGATAGAACGTATGTGGGGCATTTCAAAGAGGAAGTCGGTCACTGGCTCCACCAGCCGCCCACTCTGTAGGGAAAGTTGGGGCAAGCCCCCCACATCAGGAAACGTCCAAGAAGTCAGGCTACAAGCTGAAATATCCATTCCTGCCTGACCCTTCCTCCAACCCGTGGCCCGGCATTACCTCCATGCGTGGGTATGTCCACTCAAAGTTGACCACCTCATTCCCAGTCACAATGCACATGATGGTGATGTTCTCCCCCTGGCGGACCACAGTCTGCACCGCATTCACTGAGACATTGATGGATGACACTGGTGGAAAGAGATTGGCTTAGGGCTGAGGAAGTCACCCCCCAGCCACCAGCACATCTGTTTAGGGAGGGGGTGGGGGTCCAGAGAGGGAAGGGATAACTGGTGTGGAAGATTCACTCTTTCAACAAATATTTATTAAATACCTACTATTCTAGGCACTGGGGCTTTAGCAGGAAACACAACAGACAAAATTCCTGTCCTCACGAAGCTGACATTCTAGAAGGGGTAACAATTTTGAAATCAAAGTACTCTCTGGGCATCTGAGTACAGAAGAAATTTATTGAGCACAACCACGTACTCTCCATCTTTTGTTTTATTTAATCTTCACAATAATCCCACTAGGTAAGCAGTCAGTATTATCCCCATTTTACAGAGGAAGAAGCAGACTCAGAGAGATTATGTGTCTTGTGCAAAGTCACTCAGATGGGAAGTGGCAGAGCTCGGATTCAAACCCCACTGGTTCAAAGCCTGTGCCTTTGCCCACCGCAGTATACAGCCCAGCTCCACCATTAATGCTTCCTGTGACCTTGGACATACCCCATCCTCTTTCTGAGCCTCAGTTTTCTCATCTGTAAAATGGGGCAACACACCTGCCTTCCAAGGCTGTAGTGAGAATTCAGTGAAAAATGGAATTGCACACTGTATTACCCGAAAAGGTCTGTACCTCTGTGGAGGGTCATACTTGCCTCTGCTGAGCACCAGGCCAGAAAGGGGGCTCACCCTGGAGGCTGTAGACATAGTAGGCGTCCGAATCCACCTCCCTGTCCCCGATGGTGGTTTTGCAGACGTAGGTCTTGTCCTCAAAGGTACCAGAGAAGCCACGTTGGTGGTCATAGGCAATGGGCAGCGGAACATCCACCTTCTTCTCATGCAACGTCACCACCAGTCTCGGATCCGTCACTCGGCATGGAATTGTGGTCTCAGTTATTTCCGTGAGAAAGATGAATAGTTCCTCGGGGTCAACAGGGAGGAAGCCCACGGTGGGATCTGCCATAGGTGAAGCCAAGAATACGAGTCAGAGGAGCTGGGTTTCTGACTATGCCCTGATTTGCTCTGTTACCTTGAACAGGTCTCTTTCTCTCTCTGGGCCTCAGTCTACCCACTACAGAATAATCATGCTCTCAGAGGTCCCTTCTAGCTTTAGCGTTTGATATGGACAGCACTGGCCTGAGAAAGAAGATAAGTTGCAAGTTGAAGGGCAGCTGGTACCTGGAGCTTGGAGAATGGGGAAAATGAGATGTGGAGGCTAAGAAGGTGCATACTGGAACCAGCTGAGAATGCAGAGTTCTTGGGAACCAGGAATGGGGTGGGCTGGCAGGGAGCAGACAAATATTCAGAGCAAGGGGTGGGAGTGAACATACTCCTGGACTGAACCAGGCTGGATTCCCTGATTCATCTGCATTTCTGAGACAGCTGTGTTTCACCATATCAGTAAGGCACTTTCTAGCTTCCCCCAGATGCCTGCAGTTGACAAGAGGAACAAGGGAGTGAGTACACAGGCCCGGGGCCCTCACCTGGCACAAAGATGTAGAGTCGTTTTCGCTCACTGGCCTCCAGCCCGTGGGAGCCTTTGTAGGTACAAAAGTATTCTCCTGTGTCTAGCCCAGTGACATTGGTCAGTGTTAGCACACTGGAGAAGGTGCTGTCTTGGGTCGTGGTCATTTCCTGTGGGGGCTTCTGGGACATCCGTTCCCACATCACTGGAGCCGGACCCGAGCAGGTCAGAACAAAGGTGCTGGAGAGATTGAGGACAAGCTCTGGCCCCGGGGGTGTGATGACCAGGCCCCAGGAGGCCTGTGGTCCCAGCAACAACAGCAAGGGCAGCAACAGCACCTGGCCTTTGGGAGAGGAGGCATCAGACATCAGGGCACAAGAGCATCAGCACCTCTCCCCACATCTGACCCTGAAGAACACACCTCCCTAATCCATAGAGAACACAGACTGGAACCCATGGTTCTGAGACCTGCTTGCCCAGGGTCTGGTCTCCAGGGACTCCTTCTGGCCTCCTGGCCTCTTGATCTCAGTTCCTAGAGACCCCCAGCCTTGGAGTCCTTCTGCAGTGCAGCTTTCAGGCTGCAGGCATGTTCTCTCAAAGGCATCAGGAAATCCTCGGGAAGCAATTCCCAGGCCTCCAGTTCCTGCATTGCTTCCCAGGTCACTTTCTGAGCCTCTTCCCTGCAGCTGCCCCAAATCCCAGAGATGGCCCTGCTTGGGGAAGTGGTGGCCAAGGTAGTCCAGAGTGAGGCAGACGGGGGCACGAAAGATATTAAGGCCCCTGGAGGCTGAAGGGGACTGGGGGTTGGGGGATGTCAAATGATTGGTTTCCCCTCCCCTTGCGGACATCCCCTGGGGAAGGATTCTGTAAGCCTCACCCTCCCCACCCTGGCCCACTTCGGCAGGGAACATGAGGTGAAAATAAGCACCCACTTAGATGGGTGGGTGCTCAGCCAGTGGGTCAGTCATCTTTGGGTGGGCCTTTGGCTGGTCACTGATTGCCTGGTCAGCATTGATTGCCTGGAGAAGCCCACCCAGACTTGGGAGCTTACAGCCAATGAGGGGTCCAGGCAGGGAAGGGGAGTCCCCCACTGGAACCAGACTGGCCAGACTAGTACCAACAAGTGCTGACAAGAGATGGGAGACCAGGGTGACTGTTAGGGAATGGGGTGGGGACTGCTGGTGAGGGGACATGGGGTGTGGAGGGCCAAGCCGAGGATTTGAGCTGATGTCTCTGGGCAGGCAGAGGCCGACTGAGGCCTCTGAGCTGAGGGGTGGGCAGTGGAAAGAGGCCTCCACTGAGAGCAACAGGAAAGGCAGGGAACTGAAGGTCAAGGGCAGAGCAGTGCCGGGCCCTGGTGCTGGCATGCACCACCCCCCCAGCTCCAGGTCCTACTTAGGTGGCTCCCCAGGGCCTTCTACCCCTGCCCCGAGTCTACCTACCTTTGAGGACAGGAGCTTGCATGGCACTCGGAGGCCGCATGGTATCCTGCAGAGTTAAACAGGGGTCAGGGCCCAGAGTAGTCAGAGGCAGCGCCAGGGCCCATCTTTGCCTGGGTCCTGCAGGGTAAGCCCCAGCCTGAGCCACCCAGCCTCTGGATCCCTCGGGCTAAAGTCAAAGGCTACTCAGAGCCCCCACCAAGAGGGCACTCATGCCCAAGGAGCTCCCTCCCCTGTGTCGGGCCCATTCACAGGGTGCCTGGACCCTGCTGTGGCTCTGCCTCTACCTCCCTGATGGCCTCGGCTGAGCCCCCTGCTTCTCCCTGGGCCTTGGTTTCTCTGCATGTATGTGGGGGGCGGGTCTTGGGCTGGATGGTGTCCAGGGGCCCGCCAGGTCTAACAGCCTGTCCTCCGGGTGACAGTTCCAATACCAGGCTCTTATCTGCCAGGACAAATATTTGGGGAAGTGTGATGAAAGGCCTAGGGGAGAAGGAGGGGGTAAGCCAGAACCCGGAGAACTCCCACAGCTCCTGAAGCACAACAGGAAATGGAGGCGGCGTTGGGGAGGGAAGCGGGGGCTGTGGAATGTGGGGGACACCCCCCCGCACTGGCCCCCTTTACTCAGCCCCAAGCTGCCCAGGGAGGCCCAGGAGGGAGGGGCCGGGGGCTGGGCCCAGGGGAGGCCACCCCGCACAGCACGGATTCGGCGGTCCTTGGAAACTGTTGAATCCAAAGCCCCCACCCACACCTCCAGGGTCCAGATGGGGAGAGTGAGGCTCTGAGAGGGGAAGAAGTTTGCCCAAGGCTACACAGCAGCGCTTGTCCTGGAGGGAGACAAAGGGACTGGAATGATAGAGGCAGAAAGACAAAGACAAGACGCGGAGAGACCGAGAGAAAGGAAGCACCGGGTGATGGAGGCACAGAGGGAGACAGAAGCAGGGACATGGAGAGAGATGGATCGCACTGCATGTGTCTTTGCCCTACCCCTGCCCTTGGCAGCCCCATCCGAGGGTCCAAAATAACCATCAATAGCCAGCCTTGCAAAGGTCTGACTGCAGGATCAACAGGAAGAAGGCCAGAAGTGGGTGGGGGTCATAGAGCAAGAAATGTGGGAGAGACCAGGTGACAAGGCAACCGGGAGAGTGGGGCTCCTGCCTTCCCTGAGTGGCTGCCCTGCCTGACCTGGCTCCTAAGTCCACACACACCGATTGCCCCCACTCCACTCTCATCTCACCCCTTTCAGTTCCCATGCCAGGGCTGGGATCTGGGTTTGAGCCCCAGCAGGGCTACCTCCTGCCCCGTCACTATCTCAGTGGCCTCAGTCTCCAGCTCTCAAAATGGGACGATGGCCTGTATACCACTTACAGGGCTGCATTTACACATTAGTCATGGGACACAGGCAAGGGCCCTGGCTTGGGGATCGCTGGTCTCAACTCTGCCCAGCACCCTAAGAAGCTCCCTGAATGAATCTGCTCTCCTCCTCATCGTTCTCCCCATCTCTTCAGACCAGCCTGCCTGAGGGTCCCCTCTCCCAGTTGCTTTAGACGCAAAGCCCAGCCAATCTGAGGCCCCCTCCACAGTGCCCTCCTCTCCCATCCCTCCTGCCCCAGCCCTCCAGCTGGATGCCAGGCCTCTTCCAGCGGGAGGGAGCAGCGCCGTGGTGGAGCCAACATCCACCACAGAGGCCTATCTGTCCCTTGGTGGGTGCCCCTTTGCATCCCCCCTTCCTACCAGAGATCTCAGCCAAAGAAAATCGTTAGCAGCGGAGGCTGGGGGAGGGGGTCATCTCAGCCTCCCTGCCCCTCCCCTCCTGGCCTCCCTGGCTGGCCACACTGTTTATTATTCTAAAGGAGGAATTTGGTCGGCTGGCCTGGAGATGGGAGGTCACGGCAACTAGGACTGGCCTGGCTCTGGAAGGCTGTGGGCTGGGCCCCTGGGCGGGCAAGTGGCCTCCCCCGACACCCCCGACCCTGGCTCCTCTCCTGCTAGGCCTGGCGCTAAGGGGGCTTAGAGTCCCTGAGACTCTGAGCTGGGAGGGGCCTTCTTGAACGGGCAGCAGAGGCCCAGAGACGGACAGAGTCATGGCCCAGTCACACAGCAAAAAGACAGAATCAGGCTGCAGGGAGAGGATGGGCTGGGCACAGGAGCTCAGGGAGAGTGCAGCCACCTTCGGGAGACAACCAGGGATCTTGGACTGGCTTCTCTCTTTATGAAATGAGCATTTCACATAGGGCTTCAGACCTACTCTGAGACTGAGTGTGTCTCCAGCCCTCTCCGGGACTCAGTTTCCCCATCCACACAGGGAGAGGTTTGGATGGGTCATCTCAAAGAGCCATCCTGCTCTAAGACTGCCAGAGAGAAGATTCTAGTCACTGTTATTTCTGCTGGGGTGGTTTGGGGACATAGGGACTGATGAGAGGAAGGGCAACATTCCTGAGGCTGACGTAGACTGAGAATCCATAACCCATCTCATTCCATGGATTCAATCCCCTGACCATTTGGTCCCAGATTTGCTGTGTGTACTTTGACAAGTTGCTTCCGTCTCTGGACTTCAGTCTTTCAGGTGACTTCCAGACAAATAAACAGGTGATGTGGACACTCAGGAGGTGGCAGGGGGAAGCGTGGTGTGGGCCACAGGCCGGTAGACTGGGAAGAACCAGAGTGGGGCTTGGGACATGACCTCCTGGGCCATTTTGGATGATTCCCTGACACCCCCAGTTGTCCATCCAATGCCTTATAGACTTCTGTGCTTCCCAGGGGCTGCTGTGTTTCCAGCCGACCCCAGAGGGGCCCAGGTGGCTGATATGGGGGTGGAGGACTTGCCTGTGACCACTCCCCTTCTTCAGGGGCAGGGCTGCGCTCCAAGGAGGAACCACCTGGGACAAGGTGGGTGTCTTAGTCAGGGAGGAGGCATCCCCCTTCCTGCCAAACTCTCCTGCCTGGGGAGGCCCTTGGAGCAGAGAGAGGGAGGGGACCCTCAGAGATCCCCCCCTTTGCACATGAGGTGAGTTCTCGTGATTCCTCCTATTTTGGCCAGGTTGGGGTACAGAGGTCCAAAGATGAGGTAATTGCCCAGCTCCTCACAGTGAGTCAGAAGGAACCCCCCCTTGGTCCAGGGGAGAACCCCAAGTGAGCAGAGGACCCCAAGCCCAGGAGAGCAAGCGTGCTTGAGGAGTCACTGTGAGAGCCCCAGCCTTCTCTCCTTCCTGCTCATACAAGCTTCCACTCCTTTCCCACCGCCTTAATCTAAATAAATCCAGTCCATCTTGGCCACATCCGCTAGCAGCAGCTTCCCTCCCTCGGGGTCCCGAGGCTCCCACGACACAGGCAGGCTGGGGGCGGGGGTGTGCTGCATGGCTGCCAGTGGGGGAGGCTTGCACACGGAGAGCACGTGCACACACAGCACAGGCTCCTGCCTACGCGCTCGTTCACACACTGCTCTGAGACACACCCGTGTGCAGTGGGCCCTGTGTGTGCCCAGCCCTCACGTTGGCACCAGACACGTGCACACCCACACGCGCACGCACGCAGCTCCACGGCGCCCAGACTGCAGCCTCTGTGCTCTCCCACGTGCCCATGTGAGGTGCGCACATGCGCGGCAAGTCACATGTATACCCGGTACAAGAAAAGCTGTGCACATACAACACGCACAGAGCATGTGCACACGGTACCCCAAACTCACCTGAACACACGTGCACATGCGGGCACAGACAAGCCACAGATCCAACACGTGTCGTGTACTTACTGTGCCAGGTGCCGTTCTGAGCACTTGACATAGATCTACTCACTTGTTCCTCAGACAACACTATGAGGTAGATACAAGGATCGTCCCATTTTAGATGGGGAAACCGAGGCAGAGAGAGCTTATGGAAGTTGCCTAGGAACACAGAGCAGAGATTGAGCCAAGGCGGACTGCTCTGCCACCATTACTCTGTTTACTGGGTTTGGCTGGGCTGAGGCCAGAGGGGACTGATGGAAACAGACCGGACTGAGATTTATCCAGCCCAGAATGACAGGACTTGGTGATCTGATGTAGGGGGGCTGGAGAGAGAGGTATCCTAAGTGAGCCCCACCCCTGTGTCTGGCTTAGAGTACTAGGGGGCAGGAGTGTGTGTGTGCTGGGGGCACAATACCATTTTCTGAGATGAGAATGTGGCAGAGGAGAAGGATTGGGAGCTGGCACTGAGCTAGTTTAGAATATGGAGGGGCTGCATATCTGAGTGGACACAGGGACACTCAGTCTGGAGGTGGGGAACAGGCTGGGCAGAAATAGCAGTGAAATGGGGGTGGGAGGAAGCCCTGCTTCAGGGAGAAGCGGGTGCTTAAGGCCAGCAGTCTTGGGCCAGGGATGCTCTGAATAAACAAGATGCCAGAGGGAGGAGGAGGCCCGGCCATGGGGTCAGAGTCTTGGAATGTCAGAGCTCCGAGGCCCTCAGGGACCAGCTATCTGATCCAGCCCCCTTACCGTGCCCCACTGTACAGATGGGGAAACTGAGGCTTGGAAAAGGACAGGGATAGGTCTCAGTGTTTTGACCTAGGCAATCCTGGGCTCAGTTGGCCAATGGGGCACTGAAGCATACCTGACTGGGCAGCCCCTGCCTCCAGCCCCGGCTCAGCTGTGAGGCTGGCAGCTCAGGACCTAGGGTTCAAACCACAGCTTCTGTTCCCTCCGTCCCCACAGGATACCAACCCCCCTTGCTACACACAGACCTTTATATCACCTTCCCTGCATTGTCCCAGCCTGGCGGGGACTGGAAAGAGACTCAGAGGAGGTGACTTGCTAAGTTGCTGGCAGCAGGGGGACACAGACTCCGGTCTCCTGCCCGGTGGTCTAGTCCTCTCTCCTCCACACCACAACACTTCACAGCCCCTGACACAAACTTCGGCTGAGAGTAAGGGATGTGGGTTCTAGCTCAGCTCTGTCACCTGCTTATATGGTCCTGCCCCTCTCTGAGCCTCAGCTTCCCCATCTGTACACAGGGTGGGCAGGGCTGTCCTAGGAACACTCCTGGGGCTGACATGGTGTGACTCTCAGGACCCTGCTCTGGAAGAAGCTGTGCTGAGTTAGAATGCTGGGGTGGGGGTAGGGTGCGGGGGAGAGGCCCTAGCCAGGATGTCATGACTCAGCTCGAAGAAGGCAGCCAGCTCCAGTCCTGGGCGTGTGTAGGGGCAAGAGGCATCTGGAGCCAGAGACTGAGTCTTCCCGCCAGCGGTTGGAAAAGTACAAGAGTGATGGCAGAGAGTGTGGCCCATGTGGGTTTACCCCTAGTGGGCTGAGTTATAGGTACAATCTTGCAACACAGTTAGGGAACCCCATCCTGGGAGCCAGGAAGGAGAGCAGTTTCCGTTGGGTTGGGAGATAGTTACGGGAAGTGGATAGAAAGCTGGGAAGGGGCTGAGGCTACGTGGCTCTCACTTGCCCCTCTCGGTCCTGTGCCCCTTCTGCCGCTAAAGGTTCAGCACTCCACCCTACACACTGAATCTCCCCACAGACCTCAGGATCACATGGAGGTCAGAGAGGGTGAGCAACCTGCCCCAAATCACACAGTGATGCAGCTTGATCACCCAGGCCCAACTCTCTGCCACGCTGCTTCTAGACCCAGAGGACCTTCCTGCTTTCTAGGTACCTATGAGGTCTCCCAAACAAAGCAGCAGAAATCAGCTAAGCTGGGGCCTGGCATGGGATCCAGCTGTTCTGGAAGTCCAAGTGAGTGGAAGAACAGTGCTAGTTCCATGAACTGTCAATCTGATGCCTCTACCCCCGCCCCCTCCAGCAGAAACTTGGTGGCCTCTGCCTGCCCCGTTGTACCAACCCCTCCCCTATCACCTCCAGTCTGTCCCCTCCTGCCTGTTCTCACAGCCTAGCCAGAGGAACATTTCTGAAATCCCCATCTGACCATGTCCTTCCCTGGCACCTCCATGGCTCTCCATCCGCCCTAAGTAAAGGCCAGCTTCTTAGCCCAGCCTTTAAGACCCTTCAAGCCCTGGCCCTGCTGACAGATGGCTCATTATGACAGAGGGGGGAGGATGCTTTCCTCCCAGCTCCCCAGGGGCCCAAGTGAGGCCCCCATGCTCTTGTCACTCATTCTGTGCTCCTCTCCCCAGGAGGCCTCCCCAGGGACACAATGGAAAGAAATGACCTATTTTCTGGAAGTTCAAAATAAGATGAAACATCTGTCTGGATTGGAGTCAGGCTGATAAAGAACGGGCTGATCCCCCCAGTCCGAGCCCCCGCTCCTGCTGCACACCCCCTCACCCGCACTTGGGGGTAGGGGGAGCAGGCCAAGCTACTTGGAACAGTTCATGGGAAAGCGCTCAGTGTGTGCCTCATGGCCGCTGGGGGCCCAGGGGAGGGGGCCTGGGTCTCCACATGGGCTGGGAAGCGGCCCTGAGAAGGAGGTCAGGGAGGGAGGGAGGGAGGCCCACTGCACACGCCTGTCCACCCGCCTGCCGAGCAAACACTGCTTGCCTCCCCCGGCGCCTCGCTGGCCTCCCTGTTCATCCCCATGGCCACTCCCTGGCCCATATGGCCTGGCTCTGCCCAGGCCCAGTGATCCCTGGACTAGAGTCCTCTGGATCCCAGCTAGGCCCCAGTGACCCCTTCAAAAAGGAACAAGGACTTAGAAGGCCTTGAAAATAACAACAACAAGAAGAATAACTACCTATGATTTAGTTCTTATCACCCAAAGCCTGGGCTAAGGCCTGAATGTGAATGATCTCAGAACAATCCATGACATCAGTGTTGCTTCTGCATTTTACACATGAGGAAAGCAAGGCACAGAGTGAGTGGTCAAACCGTTTGCCCAACGATTTCACCAGTACTGGAGCTGGTGCTCTATCCTGGGCAGATTGACAGCACACAGGCTCAACACTCATGTGACAGCCTGTCTCAGGCAGGAGGCAAAGATGTCAAGCTTGTGCCTGGCACACAGTACGAGCTCAATATACAATTCACCAGGTTTATTCTTTCACCCTCTGTTTTCCAACCTCTCCTTCAGTCTCCTTCAGCCAGGCGAACCTGGCAGGATAAGGGGGGGAGAAAGTCACACCATCTTTCACAGAGCCCTATAATCTTAGGGCTGGGAGGGGCTGTACATACTCCCAATTCACATCTCCCCCATCCTCTCTGCAAACAAAGGGGTTGTCCAGCCTCTAATTGCACACCTCCCATGATAGGGATCTCACTACCTCACCCGCAGCCCATTCCATTCTTGGACAGCCCAGGATCCTCAGAGGTCAGACTATTTGAAAATTTTTATTCCACTGAGCACAATCTGTCTCATCGTATCCTCTACCCATTGGTCCTGCTTCCATTCACCAATGCCAATGCCCCCCACCCTGCA
Source organism: Physeter macrocephalus (assembly GCF_002837175.3). Lineage (NCBI taxonomy): Eukaryota > Metazoa > Chordata > Mammalia > Artiodactyla > Physeteridae > Physeter > Physeter macrocephalus. Next base: position 25,359 of record NW_021145301.1, read on the forward strand.
ACAAGGATGTTTTTCTTCCCATTCATTTTTCTGATGCTCCACAATCTGAAAACAAACAAAAGCCCTTACTAATTCAGAGCTAGGCACTCTGCTAAATGAGATGACCTGGGGATTTTGTTTTATCCTCACAACAATCCTGTGAGGAGGATACAATCATTATTCCCATTTCACAGAGGGGGAAACTAAGTCTCAGAGAGGTATGGCAACTTGCCCAAGGTCACACAGCCAATAAGTAATAAGCCAATGATAAGCTGGGATGCAAACTCCGGCCCATCTGACTCCAAACCTGTATTCTTAACTGCTCTGCTAGGCTGCCTAGCTTCTGCCCAGAAACAGGTCTGATCACAGAGAAACACTCCCACATGGGTTCACCCTAATGGGGTCTGCACTGAATCCAGGCTCTCAGGGATGAGGGATCCTCAGAGGTTACAGTCCTGTCCCTCCCTCACTGAGGGGCAGAGCAAGCAGGGGATCTACCCCAGCTCACCCAGGAATTTGGAAGTCAAGTCAGGATAGAACTCAGAACCTTTCTGCGACGTCACTGCAGAGTCTGAGGGTCAGCGTCTAGGCTGAGGAGAGGAGTCTCTGCTGAGGACAGCCTGGGTCTGGCAGAGGCAGTGCCCAAGCAGGTCTCTGGTCTACCATGAGGCCTGTCCCAGACGCCTCTGAGAAAGAGCATCCCGGTAGTCAGGCTAGGTGCGTGGCCAGCTCTGCCACAGGCCTGCTGCGCTCAGGGTCCAGCCCTGCCCCTGCTGAAGCTCCAGCACCCCTTCCACTGTTCACAGAGGGCCTGGGGGCCTCTGTAGCTGCAGAGTTCCAGGCCTCCACCATCCCTTGGCTGCCCTCCCTGAAACCCGCCCCCCGCAGCCAACCCCCAGAGTCTCATCTCCAGCCGGTGCCATGGCAACGGGGAGCGTCAGGCCCTGGCAGCCAGAGGAGCCCCTGAGAGGGGTTCCAGGCTGAGGCTGGGGAGGGGGGCGCAGCAGGCGCAGACAAGCAAACCTTCTGTTCCCCTGGCTGCTGCCAGCCCGAGATCAGCCCTGGGCCGGGGTGGGGGCCACACATAGAATGGTTCTCAGAGCCAAGTGGGCAGGGGGCAGGCCTCGTCCGTTCAGACTGACTCACCAGCACGCGGCCTTCCCCCAGCAGCCCAGAGCCCGCACATCGGGCAGGGCAGCTAGCTAAGGAGAAGCTGCCGCTAATTGCTGCCAATTACGGAGCATTGAGATTCCCCTCAGAGCCCTCCTGGGCAGCAGAGCCAGAGGGGAGAAAACGCCCACGTTTCACTCCCCTCTGGCTTTCCCAGCATCTGTTCTTTCACCCCTTCCTCCAGTCGCTCACCCTGAGTCTCCCACTTAACTGTTACTCAGCCTCCCCGTGCCTCGGGTTTCCCATCTGTAAGTCAGGGCTCGTCATTGAGTTGTCAAGGCCTTTGAATGAGTTAATACAAGGAAAATACTCAGAGCAGGGCCTGGCGCAAAGCTCTCGGCCAAGTCAGTGGCCACGTGACTGTTCTTCATTCACTCACGGGAGAATAAGTCACTCACTCATTCACTCACTTGCTGGCCTTGAGACCCTGCTAGGCTAAGCTTGTCAGCAAAGGATGCGTGTGGGAAATGGGGTGATGGGAAAGCCAGGAAGGGTAGCTGCGGTTGTTATTGGTATTGTCAGCAGGCTCAGCTTGGGTAGGGTCGGCTCTCCTCCTGGCGCACTCAAGGATTTAAAGGCCAACCCAGGACCAGAACCCAAGTCTAATGACTCCCAGTCCACTGTCTGCCAACCAGCTCTTTCTTCTACCTTTGTCTTGGCCCCTTAGTTTCATTTTTCACAAATGAGGAAACCCATCTAACAATTTGGGGGATGTCTTCAAGTTCCTCATATGGGATGAGGCTTGCAGTAGGTGCTCAATAGATGCTTACCCAGCATGAGAGATCAAATGTCTGTGTAGAGTCAGCTCTTCTGGTCCTCAGCTGCCCCCTAAAAACTCAGCACTCCCTGGGCTGGGAAACTGGGATAGGCAGGCGATGGTGACCCTTCCCCTCCAGGGAGGTGATGGGACGGGCTGGTGAGGGGGCAGCAGAGACATATGGGACCCTGATGCCAGCAGGCTGTGCCTGACGTCTCCCGGGGCAGTGAAAATACATGGAGGGGCTCAGCCAGGCCAGGGGCCACAGTCCCAGCTAGAAGCCACTTAATCCAGGTCAAAGTCCCAGTTCTACTACCTCATAAACATGTGACCTCTCTGAGTTTAACTTCCCTGAGTCCCAATTTTCTGCAAAACAGCAGAAGAGATACCCTTTTCCATTGCTGTGAGGGTTAGAGATGATGATGAAAGGCTCCTGACGTATAACAGGCGCCCAGTAAATGGTAATTATTATGATTATAGGACGATTTCAAGGGGGGAGAGGGTGGCCTTCAGTTGGGTTCTCTGGTGGACGATGCCAGGGAAGGGTATTCCACAGAAGCTCTGCATCAGCAGTTAGGGAAGGGGGAGATCGCGAGGCATCCGGGTGGTGGCAGAGAGAGATCTGTTAGGCTAGAAACTGGGGCTCTTCAGCAAAGCGGCAGGGCATGGGCAGAGAAGAAGGGCAGAGGCCACTCTGGGAAAAGTTTGGGGTGCTGAGTAAGGACTTGGGCCTCTGCCCTGGAGGCACTGGGAAGCCAACTTGTCAGGGTATTGACAGTGAGAGTAGAGGGCTAGCTGCTGGTTGGGCAGTGACAATGGTGCAAATCCAAGCCCTTATGGGGATGGGGGGCCTCCACAAAGGAGAGTGACAGGAGTAGGTTGGCATTTTGTGGGAGGGCGTGGATTGGAATGGGGACAGTGGAGGCAGCGAGACCAGTCTCAGGGATGAAGCCATCTCAAACCCAGCCTGACCTCCCTGGCAGGACCAGCTATATAATTTGCGGGGCTGAGTGCAAAATATAAATGCAGGGACCCTTGTTAAAAAACTATTCAGGGCTTCCCTGGTGGCGCAGTGGTTGAGAATCCGCCTGCCAATGCAGGGGACACGGGTTCGTGCCCCGGTCCGGGAAGATCCCACATGCCGTGGAGAGGCTGGGCCCGTGAGCCATGGCCGCTGAGCCTGCGCGTCCGGAGCCTGTGCTCTGCAACGGGAGAGGCCACAACAGTGAGAGGCCCGCGTACCGCAAAAAAACAAACAAACAAACAAAAAACTATTCAGCATTTCAAGGCAATGCTAGGCCCTTCTAAGCGTGGAGCCCGCTGTGACTGCACGTGCTGAATGCTCCTGAAGTCACCCCTGCTCCCTGGACTAAAGGGGAGGCCATCTGTCTGTCCATTCATCCATCCATGCAGGCATCCACCAACCTGTTTATCCATCTCTCCCATACACTTATTTATCACTCTTTCATTATCCATTCAGCAGAAAGGCCCCAGCCTGGGGGCTGATAAGGACACAAATACAGTTAAGACAGGAGTAGCCCACGGTCCACCGAGTCACACCTGAGCCTTTACCTTTAGAGCTTCAGTGACAGGTTTGTCAATCTGAGCCCTGCCCTCTGGGGCTGACTCTGGAACTCCCCCGCCCCCACCATCCATGACCACTTAGGCTCAGCCTCAGGAGTGGAGAAGCTAGAAGAGGGCATGTCACAGCCCTTATGATTCCACTTCCCAGGACAGAAGGTAACCAGGGCAGCAACAACAGGTGAAATAGCCACACAAAGGCTGGCAGGAGCTCTCAGGGGCTAAGAACAGAGCTGGATGGAACCTCTGGGGTCACTGAGCTGTCCCCTTGGCCCCCACCCCATCACTTTATGTAAAAGGAAATTATGGCCAGAATGGAGAAGTGATGTAACCAAAGGCTCCATGGTCCACAAGACTACCCAGAGGGGTTCCCATCCCTCATCGGGATGGTGTTGCTCCTTTTCAGCCAAAACTCTGCCCTGTGGCCTCACCCCGGGGAGAGCTGGAGCCTAATCCCTGGACCACAGAGGTGGATGGTGAAGATTCACCACATGCGCTGGCACAGAGGAAAGTCCAGACCTGCAGGCTGGGTCCTGGGCTCAGTGCTATCACTGACAACCTGTAGGACCTGAGGCACGTCCCTCCTCTTCTCTGGACCTCAGTTTCCCATGCATATAGTAAGGAAGTTGAACACAGTGATCCCCATAATCCTTTTCACTTCTGACCTTCAGGAACTATCTGACCTCCCCGGCCCTGCTGCCCCTACCTCCCAAGCGACAACCCTTTCCATCACAGGGCAGAGAAGCGGGTACCTCTGGCAGATGAAAGGTTTTGGACACCTGGGACATTAAATAGCTCTGATCTGAAGCGAGGAGAAGAGAGGGTACTAATGCAGTTAAAGCAATACACTTTGATTTTCAACCTCCTGCACTAGGCTGGGCTGGAGGGTCCCAGAAAGCATCTGGGAAAGGCGGATCCTGGGGTCACGGCCTGGGGTGTTCAGGAAGCTGTTTTGCCTGAGGGTTCTGGGCCTGAAGTCTTGGGAGGGGCTTCTACACTGGAAGCAACAGTGTGTGAATTCCACACTCCTCCCATTAGAGGTGGGTCTCTGCATCCATTCCCTTGCCTCTGGAGCCCATCACTCATTCATCTACCGTGGGCCAAAGCCTTGCTTCCTTTTGAAATCAGAGCCCATGAAGTTCGAAAATCAGCAAAGGGTCACAGCATCCACACACACCCCCTCACAGGCACTCCTCCTGACCCTCCTTCCTCAGTATCCCAGGAAAATAGGGCTGTGGGCTCTGGGAAAACACGACCTCAGAGCTCCCCAAGAAACTGAGTGCATTAACAGGCCGCTCTGATTGTCAGAATGTTCCTCCTCCTTGTTATAGGGCACCGTTTTCCATTAGCGGTCATCGATCCCGACCACTTTCTGTAATGTGTAGAAAAAGGGTAAGAAAAAACCCTTTCACTGTGAAGTTAAATATGCATGATCCCTGAGTACACAACAGAGCTTGTGCAGCTGCCAATCTGGACTGGTGTGGCTTGGAATCCTGGAATTGTTTTAGGGCTGAAAGGAGCTCAGAGATCATCTTGTTCAACCTCCTTGTTTTACTGATGGGAAAACTGAGACCCAGAGAGGGACTGACTCACCCACAGTCGCACAGGATGGGTTCCTGGGTCTGATGACCACCTCTGGACCTCTGAGGGGCACCACAGCCGAGACCCAGAATCCACCCAGCCTCTCAATCGTGGACTCTGGAGTCAAAAACACCCGGTTTAAATCCTGGCTCCATCACATCCTGGCTGTGGGACTTTGGGCAACTGACTTAACCTCTTAACCTCTCTGGGCATTTCTTCATCTGTAAAATGGAGAGTTTATATCCACTCCTCGACGTGGTTTGCGATGATTAAATTAGTTCAGCAAATATTTATTAAGCACTCACTGAATGCCAGGCCTGTTCCAAGCACTAAGGAATACAGCAGTGGACTTGATGGTAATGGATGTAAAGCACAATGAAAGTGCTCAGAGAGGGCTGGTCCCAAGTCTGTCATCCTGCACACATGGCTTCCCAGTTGAGGCGTTACAAGCTCTGATGCTGGGGAGACATGGTGGAGGGTTGCAGGAGCTGTGGAAAACAGGGCAGGAAGATCTCCCCCTTCCAAGGGTCCACTGCCTGCAGGGTTCTGAACCATGTGCCAGAAATGGGGTGAGGGGGTACATTTCAGGAATATCTGGGGCCTCTCTCATTCCTTCCTCCCTCCTCACCACTCAGTAGCCTGTCCTGAGCAAAGCACCCAGAGTCCCCTCCAGAGTCCCCTCCTTCAACCTAGAAGGCAGCTGATCTCAGAGCCAGACTGTACCTGGAGGATAGAGTTGAGCCTTTAGCACACCCATGGTGCCCAGGTCCCTTCCCTTCTGTGGACATAGCACTTCACGAGGTGCAGACCAATTTCACAGCCAGGTCATCCCGTGCAGGAGGTGGGGAGAGCTGCTGCTCTCTCTTAGCCTTTGGCATTAAGTCCAGCCCCAGGAGATGCAGGAACTGTGCTAAGCACCTTATCTGTATTATTACTTTGTGGACCCTGCATCCTACCCTACTGCTCACAGAGGAGGGGCCTGACGTCCAGAGAGGCAGAGCGCTAGCCCAGGGTCACACAGTCAGTCAGAGCCAAGGGGGGCTCATCAGATGCCCAAACCTGGTGTTGTTTACCCACCGTGCCCACTGCCTTCCAGATGCGGACGCAGCAAGAAAGAGGACGTGGGGGCCTGAGGTTGGCCACACAGTGGATTTGAGTCGAGCCAGGACCAGCGCTGGGTCTCCTGACTCTGAATCCACGGTGCTTTCCGCTGCCCCACATCTGTGGGCAATTAGAAGTCTCAGCTCTTCTTCCCACAGAGGAGGGAGGGCTGCCCGATCACCACTGAAGGGAGGGGACTCACCAGATGGTCTCCTTCCTCACTCAGGACCAAGCCAGGGCCCGGGTGGACCTGGGAGCAGGTCGGGCCTGAAGCTAATCTTTCTGCTGGAGAAAGTGCTGGAGCCAGGAGCAGGCTCTGTGGGAGGATGGAGACTCTCCGCTCTGACCAGGGGCTCCCTGGGAGCAAGGGGGTTAAGTCTTTGGTTTCAGGCAGACCTTGGCCTAAATACCAACTCTACCAACTAACTGTGTGACCCTGGGAAAGTCACTTAGCTTCTCTGAGCCTTGTTTTCCTTGTCTTCAAAACAGGGGTAAGACAATAGCCAGGACATGGAAGCAACCTAAATGTCCATCAACAGATGAATGGATAAAGAAGATATGGCACATATATACAACGGAATATTACTCAGCCATAAAAAGAAACGAAATTGAGTTATTTGTAATGAGGTGGATGGACCTAGAGTCCGTCATACAGAGTGAAGTAAGTCAAGTTATCTGTAGTGAGGTGGATGGACCTAGAGTCCGTCATACAGAGTGAAGTAAGTCAGAAAGAAAAAACAAATACTGTATGTTAACACATGTATATGGAATCTAAAAAAAAAAAAAGTTCTGAAGAACCTATGGGCAGAACAGGAATAAAGATGTAGAGAATGGACTTGAGGACACGGGGAGGGGGAAGGGTAAGCTGGGACGAAGTGAGAGAGTGGCATGGACATACATACACTACCAAATGTAAAATAGATAGCTAGTGGGAAGCAGCCGCATAGCACAGGGAGATCAGCTCGGTGCTGTGTGACCACCTAGAGGGGTGGGATAAGGAGGGTGTGAGGGAGACACAAGAGGGAGGAGATATGGGGATATATGTATACATATAGCTGATTCACTTTGTTATACAGCAGAAAGATATATGTATACGTATAGCTGATTCACTTTGTTATACAGCAGGAACTAACACACCATTGCAAAGCAATTATATTCCAGTAAAGAACAAAACAAAACAGGGGTAAGAATAATACCGATTCCAAAAACCTGTTGTGGGGATTATAAGGCGTACGAGGTTCCAGGCTCTGTGCCCAGCACAGGGTAAGCACTCCATGATGGTGACCAACATGGTCTGCATGTCCCCAAGTGCTGTGGATTCAGGGCCCTGATGCTTGGAGGCAGGGGAGGACTGCCTGATTTCAGAAGATCTTGTTAGAGGCCTCTGTGCACTTTGGGATCACAGAGGCAGGGGCACTCCCCCCCTTGACATATAGGAAAATGTCTAGGGGACACACATAAGGTTCTGGAAAGGCACCTGAAGGAAGACAAGAGGCCTGTGTTCTGGGCTCACCCTGGGGAACACAAGGTCTTCAGACAGTCCCTCCTCCCCTTCACAACCACATTTTCTCAGCCCCACTGGCCTCCTGGGAACACTGGGGCCAGAACACAAGATGGGGTAGCCTGGGGCCCAGACAATCTCTGATGTGTAAACAGAACACGAACAGAAAGAGAGGGTCAAGCAACAAGGCTCCAGGATGGCGGGCATGGTAAGCTCTTGGAAGACTAGAAGAACCTGGGAAGGCTGCCTGGAGGAGGTAGAATAGGGAGGGTCCTTGAAGGAAAAGGGAAAGTGGTAAGGAAGGGCATGCCCACTGGCAGGATGATGAAGATTCCTTCCGGGAATCCTGGGATCTGACCGGCAGGAACACAAAGCCCAAGTCTGGCGTGATGGGGCAGGGAGGTTACTATCTCCCTGAGCTCTGCCACCTACTAGCTGTGTGGTACAGTTTTGTGGCTGCTGTGAGCCTCAGTTTCCTCACTCGTAAATTGGGTATAAAATCAGTCCCTGCCTCTGGATTTGCTGGTGAGCGTTACATGAGATCATGCTTATAAAACACTCCACATGGTCCTGGCATGCAGTAAGTGTCAATCAGTGGCAGCCGCTCTTAGGAGTTTGGGCTTTCTATAGGCACCTTCTACTAGGGAGACTCACAGAAGGAATCAGATTCATATTTTAAGATGGAGCGGAGAAGGAGGGAGACAGTGAGGAGGCCTGAGCAGCTGCCTGGGACCAGAGGAAAAGGCCCAGCAGCCAACCCCGCTTCTTCACAGAGGGGCCCCCAGATCTGACTGCCAGATCCCAAACCCCCAACCCAGGCTGCATGACTGTAACTGTTAGGACGGGCCTGCCATGGCCCCCTCGCCTTCGCACTTTCCCAGCCGCTGGGGGTTTGGAAGGACATCTTAGGAATCTGGAAAATTTGCAAATCCATTTAAATCCTGAGAGGTTGCCTGGCGGCCGACGGGCCTAGAGCCAGACAGATTCTTAGGGACTAGGCTTGGGCCCAGGGACATAGGCAGTGGATCTGAGGTCCCCGTTCCCTGCTAGGTCCTCTTGCCATGTACCCTGCTGGCCATCTCTCAATTCCCCTCTCACACCCCTCCCAGCTCTCCCCGCCACCCCCTAACAGGCGGTGCTTTGCTTTGGAGCCCCCCCACCCCCACCCCTGCTCGGCACCCAGAAACCTCTGGGATTTGTTTGATGAGGGCAGGGGGCACCGACCCCAGAAGCAGCCTGAGCAGGAGAGAGCTGGCTCCTCCAGCCCTGATGTCACCGACAGCCTCCCCGGCCTCCTCCCACCTGGTTTGGTTAAAAATATTTTCCATTTTTTGACCTACCCAAGAAGTCGCAGTCTGGGACAAGGGGACAGGACAGGGCGCTGGGGTTCCCTCCTCTTCCCAGCACTTACCTTGCTGCTGATGCCTTCTGAAGTGTGGGCAAGGTCCTGGGCTCTGGGCTGTCACCCCCTCCAGGAAGACCTCCTCACTGCCTACCCTCTCCTGTTATCAGAAAGACTTTGCTGGACCCGAAATTGGGCAGCGGCAGGGTAGGAGGGCAGTGAGGACCTTTGCAGGCTCCCAGAGCCTCAGGAGAATGGAGGGAGTGAGGGCCTATGGGGGTGAGGAGTGGCCTCACTCCCAAAGCATCCCTCTGGAGGAGCAGGGCTGCCAGGAGGGGCCGCCCTAGATCTGTCTGTCTGTATCGCTGGGCACAGGCTGCTGCCTGGTGCCGCTGGTCAGAGGGGCCCAGGCGCTCTCCTCCTAGTCCCTCCTTCACTCCGGCTCCAGACTGGGCGGGCAGGGACTGCGGGCTGCTGGCAGCCCCAGGAGCTCACACCACCGTGGGCTTCCCTGCCCCCCCACTTTGGGGGAAAGGCTGCAGGACGGCCTCTGATTGGCTCAGCTGGGAGAAGGGGGGCTGGGGGCGGGGAGGGTGGACGCGTGCGTCTGTTTTCAATTTTAGTTCCCCCTCCCTCTTTCTTTTCCCCCAAGTTCCTTGTTTTTCTTCCTCTCATTTGCCTCTGCTTGCTCCCTCCCGTAGCCTGCTCACTCAGGATGTGAGGAGATGTTTAGAAATTCCGCAGCCTACGCCAGCCAGCCGCTGAGTCACTTTTATTAAAGAGTGGCCTGGCCCCACTCACCTGATGCCTGTCTCGGGTGGCAGACTCCCCTTGCCGTGGCACCTGGGGCTGGGTCCCTTCTCTGTGCCTTAGCTTTCCCATCTGTAAAAGGAGCTCTGATAACCTATCCGGTTGATTCCATCGACATTCATTCCTTAAACAAGCTTGTTGAGCACCTACTATGTGCCAGACACTGTGCTGGGTGTTGGGATGCAGTAGTAAGTTACAGTCCCTGACCTCAGGGTACCTAGGCTAGTGGGAGAGACAGTGCCCAGGGAGGGCAGGGGGGCTGAGAGTGCATTTAGAGGGGCACTCGCAGAGGCTTAAGGGAATCAGAAAGGGCTTCTGAGAAAAGATGACTTGGAAGAGAGAGAAAGCCCTTCTGAGGTTATCAGTCACTTCTCATAAGAAGAAATCAAGGTCCAGGGGTGAATTAGCACAGAGAGAGAAAGAGACATGCCCAAGGTCATCCAGCAAACTTCAGATTTCCAGACATCTTCCTCCATCATCTCAAAACCCCTGGAGTACCAAGAAAGAATTATTTCCTCACTGTATAGACAAGGAACTGAAGCCCAGAGGAGTGAGATGAGCTTCGCAAGCTCACACAGCTATGGCAGAGCTAGAGAAGAATCAGGCGTCATGAGTCACACGGTGGAACAGATATAGGTGATCTGACCCCAGCAGAAGACCCACACTGCAGTGTCAGCTGGCCCTCCTGTCCCACCTTCTTCTTGGGTTATCCCTTCCCCATCTCTCATTCATTTTCGAGTGCCTGTTGCGTTCCGTTTCCATCCTCTGCACTAAGGTCTGCCAAGGTTCCTCTGGGAGCCCCTGGGCTTCTCACCCCCTCACTTCTTCAACCGTCATTTCCTCGGATCAGAACACGTCTCTAATCACAGACTCCTGACCAAGGGCATCATTTTAAAAGGACATAGAGTTGGGTCGTGTCACCCTGCCGCCATTACTGTACACATGGGGAAACGGAGTCCCAGAGAGGGGAAGAAAGGTGTCCCAGGTCACACAGGTAGAGCCTGACTCTGCCCAGAGCTCCTTCCATCCTGCCCTCTGTCTACACCCTTTTCCTCCTGGGCCTCACCCCAGGTTCCTGTTCATGGGGGGAAGGAGTTGGGATTTCATGCCAACCACGGTAACCTATCTTGCACTCATTTCTTGGTCTTGTCCCAGTGGGGACTGCCCAGCAGAGCATCTGGCTGGACCACACAGAGGAAGAAGAGTTCTCAGACGAGCTCCAGGCAATGTGGTGGGGGCCGTGAGAGCCTCCCAAGAGAGGGGGCCTGGTCCAGCTTGGTGGCAATGGAGTCACAGGGGAATACGGGGGACTCCAAAGACCACAGGGTCAGGCCTTCCTGCCCAAAGATTCCATCAGTCTTTACAACTTCCCTCCAGGCATTTGCCTTGGCCATTCACCTCTAAAGCCTTGGCCCAACTTCTTGGACCAGGTCGGTGGGGGAGAACAAGGAGGCATTTCAACTCCCAGTACCCAAAATAGATAGTCTGGGAGTCAGGAGACCCAGCTGTGCACTTCTTGCGTGGCCCTGGATAGGTACCATGTCCTCTCTGAGCCTCAGTTTCCCCATCTGTTCATAACAGGGGTGGACTCACTGTGCTGGAGGGCCCTTGGGATACTTTGTCTACAAGGGTCTTAGAGTTGGACTCTAGCTACGGAGAGGAGGCTGGTGGACCCCAGGGCAAGGGGACAGCTGGGGGCCAGAGATGCAGCACAGAGGGGAGGGGGCGGCCGCTGGTGGCTCCCCTGGGAAGCTGGCGGCTGCCGGTTTCCGGCCAGCCCAGGCATCCGGCTGGCCCATCTGGAATCACTTAGCCCCTACCACCATTAACCCTTGGCAGGCACCAGGACTGTTATGCCTCCTCATAGCTGAGATGGGGTCGGGGGATGCAGAACCACATGGAACACCACAGGGCACTCACTGAGGGCTGGACAGTTGAGGAAGAAGGGTCATGATTGACAGGCAGGCTCTGGAGCCGGAGACAGAGCTGGGTTCAAATCCCGGCTTCTGCAGTTCCAAGCTACATGATCTTGGGCAAGGCACTTAAACTTCTCAGCCTCAGTTTCCTCCTCTGAAAAATGAAGATAATTCAAGGAATGACTCGAAAGACTGTTGTGATTTGTAATGCACACCTCAAGGGCAAAGTACAGTGCCTGAAGTGTTCTTGAAATAGTGCATCTCCCTCATTCCAGCTGCAGCCCACCACTGTGTACCCCTAGGCTGAGCTCTCCGCTTTCTGGACCTCAGTTTCCCGTGTACTCTGAAGGAGTGTGCAGTGGGCAATGCAGTGCCGTCACGCTGGGGTGGTCAGCGTGGCCCCCAGCCTCACTGGGGACAGGATAAGCCACAAGCAGTCTCCCACCTGCCCAGATGCTGGGAGCCTGGTCCAGCCTCTGATAATCCTGTCTCGGGAGAGGTTAGGCTGAGAGTGGGTGGGCGGAGCGTGGAGCGTGGGGAGCCCTGCCTGAGGTGAAGTGGGATGGGGTACAGAGGGAGAGGTGAGCCACAGGCCTTGGGGTTCAGCACGTCCCCTTCCCACTGCACAGTGTCATGCTCGGGGATTAAGAACCTGGGCTCTGATATGGATAGTTCCAATCCAACTCTGCCACTTCCTAGCTGCGTGACCCTAGACGAATTACATGATCTGAGCTCAAGGAGCCTCAGTGTTTTGAGCTGTAAAATGGGGTTGTTGAGAGGCCTGAATAACACCTGCATCGAAGGTGTTTTGTTCAAGGACTAGGGCAGAGGGAGAAAGCTCCACAAAAGGTGCCTGATTCTCAGGTGTCGCTGGGAGCTGCTGTCACAGAAGTCCACCATCAGGGCTGGAGGGAAGCTGGTCTAACCGCTGCTTGTATAGCCAGGATTCCTGAGGCCCAGTGATGGAAAGTGACTGTGATATGAGACCAGGACGGATACCCAGGTTCTGGTCTAGACTCTCAGGCCCATGTTCTTCTCTGAAGGAGGGAACTGGGCTGAACTGAACCCCCTCCTCAGCCCCCCAACCCACGCTGCTTAGAGCCGGAAGCCAGAGTTCTCCGTGGGGCGGGGGAGGGGGCCCGGAAAGGGCGCCTGAGTGGGAGCATTCCCAGTAGGCCAGCTCAGTGCTCATGCAGGCAGCACCAGCGGCCACCACATCTGGCTCTCCCACGCTCCCGGCGCTGCCCCCCCTCCCAAGCTCCCCCGGCCTGGGGCGAGGCTGCAGCACACGTGTCCCAGGCATTGGCACAGTCATCTTGGATGTCAGGGCCTGAAGAGTCCTAAGAGCGACAGCCATGGAAACTGAGGCCCAGAGAGCAGAGGGGACTCGCCTGAGGTTGGCAGAGACAGAAGGGGCCTGGAATGTAGGACTTCTGATCCCCAGCACCGTGTCTTTCCTCCATGCACACCCTGAGCATGTAGGTCCCTGTACCTACAGGTGGGGGAGTGAAAAGAGGCACACAGTGGAAACTGCCCCTTCCCCTCCTGGACACTCAGCATAGTGGCTGGCTGGTGGGGCCAGTGGCGGCTTCAGGCCACATTCCCAACCTAGATTCCTAGAACTGCTTATGCTGGCCCAGGCTGTCACCACCATGGCTAACAAGGGCTTCAAGACCCTGCCTGCCTCAGCCTCTCCCCAGCCTCCAGCTGGCCTTGGTCTCAGGGCCCCGGGGAACAAGAGTGTGTCCTCTGGTACACACATGGCTCAAGGATCATCAGAACAGCAGGGCCCTCAGAGGCCACATATCTCCCCCTCACTGGATAAACTGGGTCTCAGAGGAGGCCAGAACCCTCTTGAGGGCACACAGCGGGTCTGGAATGGGGCCTCTGACTCCCAGGCCCTTCTGTCTCCCACCGTTTATCCATGCAATTCAAGTTAACTGAATACCTGCTATGTGCCCTGCCCTCATAGAGCTCATAAGCAAACACCAAGGAAACCACAAATTAATAATATAAAAATTGTGACAAATGTGATAAAAGAGTCAGAATAACAGGCTGGGTAGGTGGGGTTCTTGTTTAGGTAGATTAAGGCTTCTCTGGAGAAGACATATTTCAACTGAGATCTGAGGTTAAGAGGCCACTTACAATGCAGGGGCAGGAACAGTGTTCTGGACAGAAGGAACAGCATGCGCTAAAGCTTGGAGGCCAGAAAGAGCCTGGTGTGTTTGAACAGGAAGAAGAGAATGGTTGAGGCACAGAGAGGAGACACGGTGGGGAATAGGCTGGAGAGGTAGTAAGGGGCCTTGTGGGCCCGACAGGAGTCTGGCTTTTGTCCTGAGGGTCAGGAGGGGTCAGTGTAGGATTTTAAACAGGGCACCGATGAGATCATGGTGGTACGCTGTGGCGGATTGGCTAACGGGCAAGAGGCAAGGCAAGGCAGGGGGCTAGTAGGGAGGCTACGGTAGTTGACTGTGGGCTGACTGCCCCCACCCTGACTCTATCCATCCCAGAGGCTGCGGGAATGCATTCAGCTAGGAGTTGGGACTTCTGGGCCCCAGTCCATGCTTGACCACTGACTCACAGTGTGACCTTCCTGTCCTGGCCTCTGTATCTCCTCTGGACAATGGGTCAGACACAGTGTTCCTTCAGATGTGCACATTCTGCCCCTGGGTCTCTGGCTCTAGCGTCCTTTCCGCTCCCTAAGTGGCTGTGTACTGAGGGACTGCACCCCCCAGGCCACGCCTCTGTTTCTCCACTGGGAGGGGGAGGGGAATCAGCACATCTTGTGTCAAGATTGAGGCTAGGCAGCCAGTGAGCCTTCCAGTAGTACCTCAAAGGGCCAGCAGGTGGCGCCCCAGCCTCTGAAGGGGGCAGGAGGAGGAGAGGACCGTAATGGGAGGGGAGAGAGGAGGGGGGAGGGGGCTCGGGGCTCCCAGCAGCTCCAGCACTCACCCATGAGCCTCACACCTGCCCCCTGAAGGTGGGCAGAGATTACCATCCTCACTTCCACCTCAGGAACAGCTCAGAGAGGGGGAGCTCCTTGCCCAAGGTCGACCTCACAGAGTGAGGTCGAAGCTTGGCTGGGAATGGGGGGGCAGTCTAGGTAAGCCTAATGCTGGCCGTGGTGCCCACCAGCTTCTCTTAAGCAATCACTTCCAACAGGAAGCTAAGCCCAGAGGCTCTTTCTTTCAGGGCCATAAAGCTGATTTAAAAACCAAGTTATCACCAAGATCTTTATGAGGCCGTTGTCTCTGAGCCCCACCCCAGAAGGCCCTGGTTGGGTGTGTGAGAGCAGCCCAGAGGGAGGACTTCCAGAGGGAAGAGGGGCCCACCCGGGGAGCCAGAGGGAAGGAGGGCTCCAATAAAGGGCCGCTCCCAGAGATAAGGGGCTGTCAGAGAGGAAGAGGCTGCCACATGGTCGAGGAAGGGCTTCTCCACCCACACATGGTCACAGCGCCACAGCTGGACGGCTGTCCAAAGCAACAAGTCCCCAGTGGGCACCTGGGGACACTGAGGCCCAGGGAGGCAAGGACTCAAGGTCACATGGCGAGTCAGAGGCCAAGGTGGGGGAAGACCTGCGATTTCAGACGCCTAGCTTGAAATTTTTAAACAAGGTTACAGTGTCCTCAGAGGTGTCACATGAGGGGTAGTTCAGGTCTCTGACTGAGGGGTCCATCTAAGGGTGAGGGTGAGGGGACCTGAGGCTCTTTTGCATGAGGAAGCTAGAGGAGGAAGAGGAATCAGGTGTTTGTTTAAGCAAAACCCTGGGGTGAGGGGAGAGGCACATACAGGCTCACTATCCTTCCAGGTGGCTCAGCTGGAGAGGAAAGGAAAACTTCCAGACAGGCCACTCACCTGCTGTGTGGCCTCAGGCAGGTAATGTCACTTCTCTGAGCTCTAGCAGCTTCATCTGCAAAACAGGGATAACAATGACCCAACCTCACCAGGCTGCCGTGAGGATGAAATGAGATTAACACATGCAAACAACTTGGCATGATGCCTGGCACTTAGTAAATGCTCAATAAATAATGGTGCTCTTGTTATTATTTCAGCACAGGTAAAAGGGCAAACCCTGCAATCTCAGAGAGATGCAGTGAAAGGGTGCCGAGCTGGGTATCAGAAGACCTGGGTCTGATTCCAGTACAGAACTGACCTGCTGTGGGAACTTGGAAAAAAATCCTTTCTTTCTTTAGGCTTCTGGCCCCCAGTTTCCCTACCTGTAAAATGAGTGGGTTGACTCTCTAAGGGTCTTGCATGATCAGGAAGCTACGAAATGTATGATAGCCTTGCTCTCCTACACTACATGGACTAGGGGTGCTGTTTGGAGGATCAGCAGGGCTGGCTGAGGACCCCTTGGGTGCTCTGGCTGGGCAGCAAGAAAGGCCAGTGGAGGGCTTCCCTGGTGGTGCAGTGGTTGAGAGTCCACCTGCCGATGCAGGGGACACGGATTCGTGCCCCGGTCCAGGAAGATCCCACATGCCGCGGAGCGGCTGGGCCCGTGAGCCATGGCCGCTGAGCCTGCGCGTCCGGAGCCTGTGCTCCGCAACGGGAGAGGCCACAACAGTGAGAGGCCCGCGTACCACAAAAAAGGCCAGTGGGGTCAGGCGACCTAGCTTCTGTGCCCAGCTCTGTGCCTCTGTGACCTTGGCCAGGCACCTAGACCTCTCTGTGCTTCCTGCTTCCTTTCCTCATCCAGCAAATGGGGCCAGTTTGTCCCACCTTTCCCAGTACCCAGGGCTCAGGAAAGAGCAGGCCCAAGGTGGGGTGGGAGTGGGTGGAGGCCGGCCCCAGGAGGTGTCTGTGGAGAGGCAGGCACCTCCTGCCTCCACCTGGAAGAGGACAGCACTGAGGGTACCACAGAGCAGCTGGGATGACCCCCCAGGCCTTAGGCCTCCCTAACTCTGCTCTCTCCCTGGCTAGGGTAATAGTCCCTGTTTTGCCTGGAAAGTCCCCGATCCCTCAGCCACCACCCAAGTCCTGGACACAGTCTTCATCAGTCCTGGACCCCTGCCCAGCTTCCTTGCAGCTTGATAACAACCTCCCATACCCCTCATCAGGTCTGTCCTGCCGGGCCTTGCTCTGTCTCTCTCCACGCTCCTCTCCTGCCCCCCTCTTGTGCGCCCCCCACCCATCACTGAACTCCAAATTGGTCTTTCAGTTCTGGAGGACCACGTGTCCCCTCCAGCCTCAACCCCTCTGCCCACAGTGTCCCTCCCTGCTCCCCAGGGCCTTGACTCATATGTCACTTCCTCTTGCAAGACTTCCATGTCTCCTCCCTTTGGGAAAACTCTCTGGATTCCTGGCCCTCACCGACATGTAATTTTGCCCCTATTTGTGATCATTTGATTCGTACCTGCTTCTCCCCCTTCCCCTTCTGTAAGCACCCCAAGGGCAGAGCCTCACTCAGTACCTGACACAGGGTCAGCACAAAGGAGGAATGTTAATACACATTTGTCAAACATATGAACACATGAACAAATGAATTCCTATACCTAGTCCCAAACTTTAAGCCTTCCATCTAGGTCTGATGTAGCATATTCTTGGAATGAGAGGGCACTTAGAGGGCACCAACTTTCTCACTCCCTGCGATAGGCATCCTTTCAGCAGCATCCCTGACTGGGGACCTCCAGCAGTCACCTGCATACCTTCTCTGATGGTGAGCTCACTCTCTCTTTCACGACCCCCCTCTAGAGAGCACTTTACCAGGGGTGGGTTGGAATCCATTTCTGTGCCTGCAGCTTTCTCTCTCAGGTCTTAGGTCTGCCCTGTCCCCCACCCCAAACTCAGACCTTCAAGTCCCTCTCCAGGTCTTTTCTTCCTCCATTCTGAGCAGTCCTGGTTACATCAACTCAGAGAGTAGAGCCCAGTCCTCTTGGGTCTCTTCTCCCTTCTCTGTATACTTCCCAGTTTCTCACTGACCCCTTGAAAAATTGGGTCCTGGGCAGAGCCCAGCACTCCAGAGGACTTGCTGAGCAAACTTTCAGCAACACATCCACTTCCTGACCTTCCCTGCTAAGGCAGTCATGAGCTCAACCATGTCAGCCACAACCCAGGCAGCCCTCTTTCCCCCCTCCCACGAACAACCTTCATTTTGCTGCATAAACTTGGGCATAACCCCTTTCCTTTCGGGGTCTCACTGTTTCCATCTGTGCAATGAAAAGAGTTCCTCCCAGCAGGAAGGGGCACCCTGGGCATAATGTCCCTCACTCTGCTATAGGAGCCATCAGAGCTGCAGAAGAACAAGATTCTGACCAAGACCAGCTTCATGGGTGAGTCAGCTGGGCAGTCACACAGGGCCCAGTGTTTAGAAGGGCCCCATGCTTGGTTGAATGCGCTACCGTTGCCATCTTGAAATTTATAATAATTTTTGAACAAGGGATCTCACGTTATCATTTTGCATTGGGCCCTGTAAATTGTGTCCTGATCCTGACACATCTGTCTAGCCCTGAGATGATGCTGACCTGCCCTAGCTAATGTGGTGACCCAAGGGACAGACAGCTTAAATAGATAAGACCCTGATTCTGCCCACCTTCTGGGGGCCACATGTCCCTGAACATTTAGGGAGCTCCCAGGAAACGCTGGAGGATCAAATCCCATAGGGGGCTTCTGTGCAGTTCCTTGGCCCTGAACCTCCTGTGGGGAGGGAACGCATCTCCCACAGGCCTTCTGATCCAAAGCCCTGTCCTTCATGAATCCTTCCCCAAATCCCTCTACTTTGCTCCCCACTCCCGGTTCACTGATGGCCTCTCAACTATTTAATACCCCCCCACCCCCGTAGCTGTGAAATGTTTGGCAGTCCTTAATTGGGCAAGGTGCGGGGAGATGTATGATACATTTAAAATACAAGAGAGGGCTTCCCTGGTGGCGCAGTGGTTGCGCGTCCGCCTGCCGATGCAGGGGAACCGGGTTCGCGCCCCGCTCTCGGAGGATCTCACATGCCGCGGAGCGGCTGGGCCCGTGAGCCATGGCCGCTGAGCCTGCGCGTCCGGAGCCTGTGCTCCGCAACGGGAGAGGCCACAACAGAGGGAGGATATTGTAAGAGAGGGGGTGGAATAGGGTCTGTGAATCCCAGGAGGAGCTACTTATGTGGGGGTCAGACCCCTGTACTTTGAGAACAACCGTGTTTGATAATAACAGTTTATATATGTATTTTTATCATCTGAATTTAGTCATGGCAAAACACCAAGCTCGGGGCTTCCCTGGTGGCGCAGTGGTTGCGCGTTCGCCTGCCGATGCAGGGGAACCGGGTTCGCGCCCCGGTCTGGGAGGATCCCACATGCCGCGGAGCGGCTGGGCCCGTGAGCCATGGCCGCTGAGCCTGCGCGTCCGGAGCCTGTGCTCCGCAACGGGAGAGGACGCAGCAGAGGGAGGCCCGCATACCACCAAAAAAAAAATAATAATAAAATAAAATAAAATAAAATAAAATAAAATAAAATACAAGAGAGCCCCAGCTATAATAAATAGATCAGGGCTTTAGGATAAGCCAACTATTAAAAAGACATCTTTGAATCAAATGAAACACTTTGAATATGAACTGGGTATTAGATAATACCCAGGACTTTGTGTTAATTTTTTTTGAATTTTATTTTATTTTTTTATAGAACAGGTTATTAGTTATCTGTTTTATACATATTAGTGTATACATGTCAATTCCAATCTCCCAATTCATCACACCAACACCACCACCACTTTCCCCCCTTGGTGTCCATACATCTGTTCTCTACTTCTGTGTCTCTATTTCTGCCCTGCAAACCGGTTCATCTGTACCATTTTTCTAGGTTCCACATATATGCGTTAATATACGATATTTGCTTTTCTCTTTCTGACTTACTTCACTCTGTATGACAGTCTCCAGGTCCATGAATCTGTGTTAATTTTGTTAGGTGTGATAATGGCATATTATGTAAGAAAATGTCCATATGTTTTAGAGCTGCATGCTGAAGTATGTAGGGGTAAAATGACATGATGTTTGAAATTTCTTTTAAAATACTTTAGCAAAAAAAGGGAAGCGAGTCAGTTAAATAAGCGTGGCAAAATCTTGATAACGGTTGAAACTGGTGATGGGTATATAGTGATTCACTCTTCAATTCTACTTTTGTGTATGTTTGAAACGTCTCATTAAAATAAAGGTGGGAGTGAGGGCGGGGGTAGGGGGGTTGCCAAGAGAATTGTGAGAAGTTCGCTAGAATGTCTCTAAAAGAATGTCGCTACGCCACCTCTCTAAGAACTTTCTCTAGAGAGCCAACTCAGGTGAACTCCCCAATTGTTTGCAGACTCGTGTATGTGCATATGTGCATTTTCCCCCCGGGGGAAAAACATCCACAGCTTTCGTGAGACACTCAGAGGGGTCGTGACCCCTCCTCTCCCCCCCCACCCCGCAATAGATTAAGGACCCGCTACCTTAAAGACGGGAACCCCGTTTGAAGTCAGCGTTTCCTCCTCTTCACCTCCAACTGGTCCCTGCGGACTGCGCCACAGGCCCGGTGTGGCTGCGTGACGCTGGCCTGGGGACCCCGCACCCCTCGGATCCCTTCTCTCCACCTGTAAAAGGGGGTTGCGGGGCGGTCGAGGTGTTCGGGCGATTAGGCTGGGGCCTCGCAGGAGACTCCCACACCTAGCGATGCCTCGACGCTCGCTCAGGATGCGCCCTCCGCGCCCCCCACCCCCCTTGGCCCCGGCGTCCACCTCCCGCTTGGGGCGGCAATTTGTCTCCTTTTGAACCCCCCGCCCCCGACGGGTTTCCCCCTTTGATTCGCGGCCTGGAGGCTCCCCCCGCTTTGAAATGCAAACCCGCCTCGGCTGGGGCCCGCAGCGGCCTGGAGCTATAAAAGGCTTGGGTGGGGCGGGCGGCGGCAGGGCTGGGAGTTCAGGTGAGCAGTTGCTCGTCGGGGCGGCCGGCTGCGGCGGCTCCAGGGCCCAGCATGCGCGGGGGGCCCCGCGGCCACCATGTACGTGGGCTATGTGCTGGACAAGGAATCCTCCGTGTACCCTGGCCCCGCCAGGCCCGCCAGTCTCGGCCTGGGCCCGCAAGCCTACGGGCCCCCGCCGCCTCCGCAGTACCCCGACTTCACCGGCTACTCTCACGTGGAGCCGGGCCCCGTGCCCCCTGCGGCCTGGAGCGCGCCCTTCTCTGCGCCCAAGGACGAATGGGCCGCCGCCTACGGCCCGGGCCCCGCGGCCCCCACCGCCAGCCCGGCCTCGCTGGCATTCGGGCCCCCTCCGGACTTTAGCGCGGTGCCCGCGCCCCCGGGGCCTGGGCCGGGTCTCCTGGCGCAGACCCTCGGCGGCCCAGGCGCACCGTCCTCGCCCGGAGCGCAAAGGCGGACGCCCTACGAGTGGATGCGGCGCAGCGTGGCGGCCGGAGGCGGCGGTGGCAGCGGTAAGCACCCCTCCCTCACCCTGCGCCTCTGGACGGTTCCCCTGGGCGCTGGCAGGTGCTAGAGCAAGGCCCCGGCCGCCCCCTGTCTGACCTCTGCCCCGGCCCTGCTTGGGTTCCAGAGTGTGCCCCCTCCCGACTCTGTCCCTGGGGGCTGTTCTCTCAGCTTCCCCCTTCTGAATCCTGGAGCCTTGGGAAGCACAATCTGTCTTTCCCTGTAGACAGGGAGACTGAGACCCCAGCCATGAAGAACGACGCCTGGTGGTTGCGTGACAAGGCCGGAACTAGACACAGGTCCCCAGACCTTTATCCCAGGGTAAACATTTAGCAACACTGGCCCTGGTGGTCATCTGTTTCATGCACCTCTATCCCAGCCCCAAAGAGGGGCTGCAAACCCCCAAAGGACATGCACTGATTATGTGAACACCCATAAGTCACTTCCCTTTCCAGGTCTCAGTCCCCCATCCATACAACGAAGAGATTGGTGGGTCATATCATTTGGACTAAAAAAGAGCCCTCTTTGGTTAGATTGGTGGTGGTGAAGGGTCCCTACCTTACCATCCCAGGGCTCGCCCTGAACTCTTGACCCTGGGGGAGGGGAAAGTAGGAGCAGTTGGGAAGGTGGCTACTGTTTGGCTCCTGAGCCTGTGAACCTTCTGCCCCCAGGCAGGCCTCTTGGATCCACCCTCTTCAAAGGCAGGGGAGGGGGCAGGACAAAGGCTCAGCTTTAATGAGGGGAGGCCTGACCTGCTTCATAGTTCCCCCCTTTGTCATGTAACAGGCTGGGCCTTGGCTCGGTAGTGACTCCTGTCGGCCAGAAAGTGAACATGATACCCATTGTCTCAACTGTGTCCGGCCTGTCCTGACAAAGGCCACCTGGCCTTAGGGGCGGGAAGTTGGCCTGCCCACCCTTTGATGTCCAGCCCCTCCTCCCTTTCCCCCAGCTGGGAGCGAGCCTAGGACATCCCCCACCTCCTCTCTCTCTTCACCTCCATGTCCCCACACACTCCCAGCAGATGCTGGGGAGGGCTGATCAGCAGCTACAGGTTTGGCTGTATTTGTGCCACCTCCTTGGGAGTCCCAGGGACACAGAACCTCCTGTCTGCCTCCGGAGGCCTCAGAGGACTGGGGTTTCTGTCCTAGCTGTGCCACTTGTCTCTGTGGCCTTGGCTAAATAATAACAGCTAATGCTTATGGAACACTTACTAACGGAGCGGGCACTGACCTAATATCTTTTAATTCTTATAACTTTATCATAGGTGCTATTATCACCCCCGTTTTCAAGATGAAGAAACTATGGCATAGAGAGGTTACAGAGTTGTGCAAGTATAGTTATATCTACATAACCAGTAAATGGTGGGGCTGGGATTTGACCAAGCCTGTGCTCTAATCCTCTGAACAGCGTCTCTTACATCAGCCATCTTTTCTGGGTCTCAGTTTTACCATCCCATGAGAGGGAAGGGTCTTGTACCTTTGTTTGAGTTACAAAAGGACCCCTTTGTGAAATCTGATGGGAAGTATAAATGTTCTCCCTAGAAAAAAATTGTTTCCTAATCGGGCAGACAACCTCAGGGGTTCTAAAGGCCCCAGAAGCTTTATGCATAAACGTCGGTTGAGAATTTTGCATTAGATTATATGAGAGGAAGTGTCTGGGGCCACTGACCCTCAGGGTCCTGCGTTCTGTGTCTGTGTCTGTTCCCTGAAGAAGGAAGCCCACTTTTCCTGCTCCTTTATTCTGGTTGTTACTTCCTGCTGATCAGGCGGCTTTGGAGATGGATGGGGAGGTTCCCCAGGGGCGGGGACTTGGAGAGAGGCCAGCACTGTGTGAGGGGGAGAGAGTGGGTCAGTGGGGGTCAGAGGACTGTTAGGAGCCCTGGCGAGCTTCCAGGCTATGTGATGTCAGGCAAGTCACGTCCCTCTGGGCACTGGAGCTGCCGAACTCAGTTCAGCTCTGGTCTCGGAAGTCATTTGGAAACCCTTGTCCCTGGGCACATAGGGGACCTAGAAGTAACTCTGCCCAAAGGCAAAAGTCCTTTCCACCCTCACTCCCAGAAAGTAAAAGGAAGGGCCAAGCGAGGTTTGGGGGCTCCTGAGGAAAGTGGCCGCCCCAGGAGCCAGGTGAGAGCCGTTCTGCCCTTTCGAAGGTAGAAGCTGCTGCCTGTCCACTCAGGCAGCATCTGACCCTGACTCTTGAGGTGGGGGCAGAATTGGGGTGGGGTTACAGACCCTCCCTGAGAGAGAGGCCAAGCCCCTCTCCTCTTTGGCCTCAGTTTCTCCTTCTGGGCAATGAAGATACAGGGTCTCTGGGGGTGTTTCCTGGGTAAGGCTGTTGTCTGGGACAGCAGAGGGTAGGTCAGTGCATGCCATCTCCCCAAATGTTGCTGGTCACCTGTTCTTATTGTACCCTTCTTGCCCCTTCTTCCCCCTTCTGTGCCTCTGGCATTCTAGAATATCTGAACTGGACAGTTAGAGAGCAGACATACAGATGGGAAACTGAAACCTGGAGATTTTAAGGCATGTTCCAGTTTCACACAAGTGGAGGCTGGGCTGGGATATATGTTGGATGAGTCAGTTTAAAATTTTCCAGTGGCTTCCCGTTATATTTAGGGCAAAATCTACACTCCTTCCTGAGTTCTACAAAGCTATATGTGCTACTGCAGGCAGGTCTTGTACACATACTGTTCCCTCTCCCTGGAAAACTCTTTCCCCAGACTCTTTGCAGGCTCCTTCTCACCATTCAGGTCTTAGCTTAATGACCACCTCCTCAGAGAGGTCCTCCATGATGTTCTAAAATAGGCACCCCCCCCACCAATACCCATTGATCATCTTTGCCATGTTTCCTTCAGAGCACTAACTTACTTATTTGTGTGTTTGTGTGTTGTCTATTCCCACACCCACTGACCAAGGTAAACTCCTATGAAGTCCAGAACCATGTCTGTTTGACCCATGACTACATTCCAGGCACCCAGCTCAGTGTGTGGCATTTAGTAGGTGCTCAATACGTTTTGTTGAATGAATGAACAGGGCAAGTGTGAGGGACAGTAAGACAGCTCTGGGAGAAGAGGGGAGAGATGAGATCTCAACCTGGAGATGGGACCCACGACTGTCCAGCCGAGCAGCTCATGCCAGTGGTGGAAGCCTGGTTGCCCGCTTCTCCCTACTCCATGGATAGGACAGTACTCCATGCTCACCTGGGGAATTGGCGTTGCTGAGGCTGGGACTAAGATGCCAGCTTTCCATAAGGAGGGGGCAGGGAAGATGGGGAAGACGTGGGAGAGGCTGTTATGTTGCCCATTAACCAGTTCTGAGTGATGACTTTCACTTGACTGAGGCCAGGATAGGAAATGACTACAAGGGACTCTATTTTTTTTTTCTGTCTTCCCCGTTTGCATCTATAAATATCAGCATTTTCCTTAGGAAGGTTCTAAATTATCCTTCTGCTGAAGGCTCAGCCTCCAATTCCTTGTGAATAGTTTATCACAGGCTAATGGCCCATAGGGGTGGCTGAGGTCCCATACGAGTTGGGAGATGTCCGCTCAGATGATGAGACTCTTGCAGCAGGGTTTAGATCTTGGTCCATCCCCGTCAGCTTTCAGATAGAGAAACTGAGGCCCGTGGAGTGGATGAACCCTCCTCTCTCTATCACATCCTAGACCCTCTCCCTTGGCCCATTGCCACAGTCACCAACCTGGCCTCTCACCTTCAGCCTCTCTCTGATGCCCTAGCCTCCCTCTAAACCATGGTTCCCCACTGCCATGGAACTGCCATTTCATTTTATGCCATTTCATTGCTGTAAAATCCAGCTCCATTTCAGAGCCCTCTTGAGAACTGGCCCCAACCCAATCTTGAAGCCACTCTCCCGTTAAGTCTGCCAAGATACAGAAATGCTTACCTGGGACAGTTAAGAGTCCGGCTTGGGAGCCTCAGGCCTGGGATTACATTTCTGTCAGAAGCTGCATTAGCCTCAGGCAAGTTAATTTGGATCATTTCTCTGAGCCTCAGCTTCTTCCACTGTAACATTAAGATAATAAGATTACACCTTGAAGCAATGGTGCCAGTAGAGCATAGCCCTGACCCTGGCATACAGTAGGCGCTCAGTGCACTGGTGCCTGTGACCATCTCTACCAGTCCTTAGCAGGTGCGCGCGAGCACACGCCTCACACTCCCTGCCTCTCTATTATGGGTCCCTTGACCTGAACTGCCCTCCCTTCCCTCTCCTACATGTTTACCAGGTCAAATGCTGCTTCTTCTCCAAGGCCACCTCCTCTAGGAAGCCCTCCTTGGTTCCCTCCCCTACAAACAATGTACCAGGCCCTTGTTTTGAACAACATTTATCACTGACTGTCTTGTTGATCCCTGCCATCTGCCATCTGTTATCCCCTCAAGGAGCAGTGCTAATCAGTCCTGTCCTTCTTACCATACCTTGCACACTGTAGGAGCTCACGATAAAGCTAATAACTGTGGCATCAGCTGAGTCTTTACCATGTGCCAGGCACTGTGCCAAGAACTTTGCATGGATGATCTCACTTAAGTCTCATAATAACTCTTAAGAGGTGTGAGGATCTATTATTAGCTTCATTTTACAGATAAAGTTAATGAGGCTCAGAGAGGGTAAGGTGGCTTGCCCAAGCTCACACAGCTGGGATGCTACTGCACAGGGTTCGAACCTAGACTCTACAGCCTAATGAGCATCTATCAAATAAAGCAACACACTCAGAATGGGAGCCCAAGACCCCTCCCCATGTGCATTCCAGTCCAGGTGGGGAAAAGGAGGCCAGTCAGAGATGAGCTATAAGAGGCTGGAGGGGGAGGATGGGCACAGCAGGTGCCGGGCTGTTTAAAACTGGTTCTCAAGGCAGAAACTCCATTTGACACCTCATCTCTCAGATGTACCTGGGAAGGGGGGAGTGACCCAGTTAGAAGGTGGCAGAAGGCTTTTTTCGGTTGGGTGTTCCCCCACACGCACACTTTGGCAGATATTGCTGCTGAGAGCTTGGGGAGCTGTTCTGAAGGTCCAAAACAGCTTTGTTAGCAGCAAGCCTGGCTTGTCGATGAGGAATTATCTTAATGAGATGACCCCTCAAGTTTCTGTCCTGGCGCTCTTGGGATTTGGAAACAACATTTACATCTGGAGTCAGGTCCATCACCATGTTAACATGCTAAGCCCTCCCCCTGCCATACTCGCCCATCAACCTTATAGGGATGCCCCACATAGATCCCTCAGCATCACCAGAGAGAGGGAGCAGGCGTTAGTGAAAGCCGAGACTGACACTCCAGGCTCAACCCCCTCTGATGTCTTCCCATTTCTCTTGAAGTCAAATCCAAACCCCTCACCCCAGGGCTCAAAGCCCTGCTAGCCTCTCCAGGCTCATCACATGCCTCTCTCATTCAGTCACATAGGCAGGCAGACGGTAATAGTCTCTGAGTCTCTCTTCTGTGCCAAACATTCTGCTAGGTGCTAGAGATTCCTGCCAGAACAAGCAGACAGGGTTCCTCACAGAGCTGGTCCTCTGTTGCTCTTCTCTGCCTTAGGGCATTTGCACATGCTGTTCTGTCTTCCTGGGATATTCTTCCCCATTGGTGACATGGAAACCTCCTTCTCAACCATCATATCTTGGCTTAAATGTCACCTCCTCCAGGAGACCTGCCCCAAGCTAAGTAAATAGGTTCCCTCCCCGACCGCCTCCCGCCACTTAATCTAGCTCTCAGCTCCATTGCTTTCCTTCACACTAATCACAGTTCGTAATTATTTCATTTGTTTGTTTTTAATCTACCCCCCACCCATGAAAAACAGGAATGAACTGTTTAACAAATAAGTACCGAGCACCTCCCATAGTAATAATAAAATGAACTAGCATCTATTGAGTACTCGCTATTTTTTCAAGTGCAGGTATTTTCGACCCCAGAACAGCACATTTCTCCATTAGATTAGTGACTTTGACTAAGGCTGTGGGAGCAGTGGAGCTGGACAGAAGGATGTCCTTTAGAGGCTGAGCCACCAGCTGATGGACTGGATGTGGGAAGTGGGGGAAGTGCCACCTAGGCTTTTGGCCTGAGTGGCTGGAGGATGGGGGCCATTTACTGCGAGGAGAAGACCAGGAAGCAGTAGGTCTGTGTTAAGTTTAACAAGGATTCATCAAGTACTCGCTGTGTGTGTCTGGCACTGTTGTGGAACCAAATGAGCAAGGTGGCATGGTCTCTACCCTCGCAGAGCATTCAGGGAGCCAGGAACCAAGGGGAGGGGATTTGCCAAGCTTCCTCAATGAGCTAGAAAATGGCTGGAGTCCAGAGCCCCATCCTGCACCTCCACCCCAAATGTGACTCTTTAGGACCCACGCCTCGCCTGCGGATGATTAGGCAGGGACTTCACCTCCAGACCAGAGGAGGATGGCCAGGGTAGGGCAGAGGCCTGGAAACTCCAGCAGGAAACAGCTGGTGGCCTCAAGTTGTTCAGCCCGGAAGAAGACATGAAGGGATGCAGTTGCTGCTTGCAACTCTTAGAAGGGCTATTCTAGGCCAAGGGTGCCCCTAATTTCTGGTGCCCCTTGTGGAAAATCCTGGGAAGAATATAAATGGGTGATGGATGCAAGAACAGGCTGCTTTGTAGATAGTCCAAGCAGTCTGGTTAGGTATGCTATGAGGGTGTGGGCATCTGGCCCTGGCTGGGAGTTTGGTCTAGCCGTGTTGTCCAATAGAACCTTCTATAGCTCTATATCTATGCTGTTCAGTGTGCTAGCCACTAGCTACACGTGTCTGTTGAGCACTTGCTATATGGTTAGTGTGACTAAAGAGCTGAATTTTTAATTCCATTTAATTTTAATTTAAATAGCCACACATGGCTAGTAGCTGTCATATAGGACAGTGCAGAAAAATCCCTCTCAAGAGTTTCTAGAATGTAATCCATTCCAGATGGGCTCCTTATTCTCCACTGAGGAATCTCTCTTGCCTCTTTTGTCTCTGCAGTCATCATCTTCTCCTTCTTCTTCCTCCTCCTCTTCCTTCTTCTTCATCATTGTCACAGATAGCTTTTATTACTAACTACCTTGTTAAAGAAATTATCACATCTAATCTGCACAGCTACCATGTCTAAAGGAGGCATTCATGTCCTCGTTTCACAGATGAGTAAACTGGGATTCAGAGAGGTGCAGTGACTTGCCTGGGTTCCCACTGCTGGCACGTGGCCTGACTGGGTTAGAACCACTGCGTCTATCTGACTCTGAAGTTTCTGTCCTCTTCACTGCTTCTCGTAGCCAAGTCAGATTGTGGACCTCCTTGAGAAGACAGGAGAGGGGAAGAGTCCTGGGAGGAGGAGGGGGCGGTGCTGACTGAGTGCTGTGACTAGGAAGGAGGGTGACAGTGGGGTGGAGAAGATTGCCTAAGGCTACACGGCCCCTGAGTGTGGCTGTCCTGCCTATCCTTCTCTCATCTCACCCCCGCCCCCATGCCAGCCTCGCCCCTGCTCCAGGAATGAGCAGGGGTGAATGAGGAACTGTGCTAGAGCAGCCTGGGACTGGCAAACCAGCCGGAACAAGGACCAGTCATGGGCCCAGTAGAGAGCCTCATTGCCCAGGGAGGATATCCATCCACCATTGAACTGGGTGGGTCAGGGCTGCTGCAGCGGAAGTCCCACCCACTGGTGGTACAGATGAGGAAATGGGTCCAAGCTGAACATTACATGTCAGGCTGGTGGCCTGGCCAGACCTCCCCACCCCCAGGCCAATGTTCTTTGCCCTGCGGCTCCCCATCAAGCAGCATTCCTCCCTCTCCCAAGGGATCCCTCCAACATCCACTTCTGCAAATAGCTCAGTTTTCCTTGTCGTGTCCATAGCTCTTTGCCCTTTACAAACTGCTTTCACACCCATTCTGTTCCCTGGGGGAAGGAAAGCCCAGAGAAATTCGATCACTTGTCAAGTCCTTTAGCTAAGGATGCAGACCTGGGCCCACGTCCTTAAGGGAGGACTCAGAGCTACACAGAAGTTCAGAATCTACAGGGCCCTTGGATCTGACACCAAACCTTCTTCTGATGCACAGGAGAAACTGAGGCCCAGAGAGGAGAAGGGACTTATTTAAGGCGACACAGATGGCACAGAACTGGGACCAGGACCTACTGACTCCAGTTGGTGGTTCAGAATCCCCTCTGGTAGGCTTGTTAAAGATGGCAGGGAGACCAGGATGCAATAGATCTGAGAACTTGGGAATATGTATTTTTAACAAGCATCCATGCATGCATATGTGCATTCCTTTGTGTGTGTGTGTGTGTGTGTGTGTGTGTTGATCAGGGTTGGGGGGATTTTGATGTACAGCCAGGGGGGCTGGACCACACAGAGAGGGGTCATGGATTTGTGTTCCAAGCCCTAGAGCTAGAGCTGGCAGTGTCATCCCTCAGGCCCACAAACCCAGCAGGAAGAGGTCAAAGGAAGTGCTGACCCAGAGGCCACTCAATTTTCCTGGAGCCACCTACCCCGCCCTGGGGGCAGAGGCTGAACTCTGGCCCAGGCTAAATGGGGAGGCCCCACTGCAGACCGCCAGGCTCCTGCCCTCTATCCTCCAGCTGGGCAGGCCCAGTTTCTAGACTCTCAGACAGGGAAATCAGTCTTAGAATTCTTTCAGCAATAATAACAAATATAATCAGAGCATCAACAAACATTGGGAGCTTCATGTTTCCAAGTTGGAAGGGACCTTATAAATAAACAGTCTCATCCAACACACAACCCATTGCTCACATCCATTTCCCAGGATCCCTGACATCTGGTTATCCCACCATGGAAATGAATAAGATCTACCTTTCCCTGTGTACCTACTGTGTGCCAGGTACTGTGCTAGGCATCATTCATCCATCCACCTCAAGTGATCCCCTGTACACCCGAGGGTTGGAGATCATTAGGGGACAGCTTACACGGGGCCATAGATTCTAATGCTGTTTCTGAGGCTAGACAGACCTGGGCTAAATCCCACCTTCCAGATGTGCAGACCTTGCTGAAACTCAGTTTTCTCATCTGTAAACTAGGGATAACAGTTGCATAGCTTCTTAGGTTGTTGAGAGATGTATGCAAAGTGCCTGACACATGGGCATATTGGCCATTGTTAGAATAATAATTATCCCCATTTTATAGATACAGAATTTGGGGCTCAGAGAGGTGAGGTGTCCTAGGTCACCTGGAGAGCTATTCAAGTATCAAATCCCAGAGGCCCACTTCAGTCCCATTAAGTCTGAACTTCTGGGCCAGAATCTGTGCTTTTAAAAAGCTCCCCAGGGACTTCCCTGGTGGCACAGTGGTTAAGAATCCGCCTGCCAATGCAGGGGACACGGGTTCAAGCCCTGGTCAGGGAAGATCCCACATGCCGCGGAGCAACTAAGCCCGTGCACCACAACTACTGAGCCTGTGCTCTAGCGCCCGCGAACCACAACTACTGAGTCCATGTGTCACAACTACTGAAGCCCGCGCATCTAGAGCCTGTGCTCTGCAACAAGAGAAGCCACCGCAGTGAGAAGCCTGTGCACCACAACAAAGAATAGCCCCCGCTCGCCGCAACTAGAGAAAGCCCGTGCACAGCAACGAAGACCCAATGCAGCCAAAAATAAAAATAAATAAATAAATAAATATATAAAAATAAGAAGAAGAAAAAAAAAACTTTAAAAAAGAAAAAAACAAAAAGCTCCCCAGGCAGTTCTGAGGCTGCTGGTCAGGTATGTAGAACCATTAGCCTGGAGCTTCCCAGGACCTTTACTGTGCATGCTTTAGGGATGGGAAGTTTGCTACCTCCATGGCCGCCTGATGCATATGGATGGGCCATTCCTCACATCCCACAGCCAAAGCAGAGAGAAAGCCTCTCATTTGGAGAGTTATCCAAGGCTCTTCTCTCCCCATGCTTCACCCCTAAGAGCTGGTAATGGGGCTCCCACCCTCCCTCCCACCTACTTACACTGGCATCTGGCCCAGAGGGTTATTCATTAGGTGGCTGGGAGTGGCCTGGCCCCCATCAGACACCTGTTACAGGAGCCCAGACTTCCCTCTTAGGCCCAGTGTCCCAAGGGCCTGTAAATCATTCATCCTGGGCCCTCTTCCTGCCCCGCCACTGTCACGCACCTCCCTGCCCCCTCTCTTCTGGGCCTCCAGGGTGGCACAGGTGTTCACAGGAGGGCACAGGAGGTTTGCTCATGGTAGTGGGGAGTTCTGGCCCAGAGCTGGGACTGGAACCCAGGGCTCCTGATTGTCATTAAAAATACAAATTCACATCTGCACATGGTAAAAATTTAAACATCCCAAAGACTCCCTCCCACCTATGGCTCCCCAGCCTCTAGTCCCCTCTCCAAGTCACGTCAACCCCCATTACTTGTTTCTTGTGTATTCTTTCAGAAAGAACTCGGTGCACAAACATGTTTGAGAGTGTGCGTGTGTGTGTGTGTGTGTGTGTGTGTATTCCATTTTTATACAAAAATAGCAACATACTGTTTACAACATTTTGCCTTTTTTTAAACTTAACAATATATTTTTAGAAATCGCTCCATATTGGCACCTACGGAGCTTTATAATTCCTTTTTAGTGACTGTGTAGTGCTCCTCTCCATGGATGTACCATCTCTTATCTTATTAACCAGTCGTGACTCATAGACATGTCCATTGGCCTTAGTTCTGTGCTATTTGAAACAGCCCCCTCTTTGGGCATTTTTCTGTGGGATTGATCCCTAGAAGTGGGATTAATGAGTCAAAGGGCAGGTGCATGTTAAATGAGGCTGAGATCACCAAGTTGGGCCCCAAGGAGGATGTTCCCTTATCACCCCTCTGGACAGCAGCTGGGACTCCCTGGCTCCGGGACCACACAGTACGATATCAAACATTTTGTTTTTCGGCAGAGCCATTTTCTTAGCAATAAAATTGTGTGCTTTGAGCAACTCCACCAGATAGAAGTGGCCAATGTGTTCTTGAGCCCACCAGCCCTTCTCTTGGGTCCAGGGAGGGGGTGACAGGGCCTGTAGGCTGGGTCTTCACTGGCAGCCTTGCTAGAGTCTGTAACTATGAGCTAGAGTCCCATCTCTCATCTAATTCCCTCTGTCCCCCGACCCAAAAGAGCCTGGCTGGAGGTCAGGAAACCTGAGCCCAGGTTTATACCACTACCAGAAAGGATGACCCTCAGCAAGTGCCCTTTTCTGAGCCTCAATTTCTCCCAACTATGAAATGGGTGCAGTGGATCCCCACTTGCGCATCAGGAAGGATGGGACCGAGGGTTGGGTGCCTGAGGGAAGGGGGGGGTCTCTTTATAATCTCTCAGGCTGAGGTTTGGGTGGGCAGGGACCCTCCTCCCCCTACCTCAGGCTGTGAATCTTCTAGGCATTTTCAACCTGTGGGCCATCCAGCCCCAGCCCAGGGCTTTCGGGGATCTGCCCTCACCATGGTCTGGACCCTCTCTTCCCAGAAATACAAGTAGATGGGTGGTCTGTTGTTTGAGCTTCTGCTGCCAATGCTTAGAGGGCCCTATAGCAGTCTCTGTGGACCCTAAATCTGGTGGGGTGAGGAGTTGTGCACTAGAGCAGGAGCGAGACCTGCAGGCCTGGTGACATGGCCTTGGGCAAGTCCACGCCACCCTGGGGCTTCAATGACCCTGACTGTACAGGGAGGTTGGACTAGAAGGACTCACAAGCCCTCTCTTATTTGGACCTCTGGACGCTGTGTAACCATCCTGCACGTCAGTCTCTTCATCTATAAAGTGGGAGGAGACTAAACTCCCAGGACCCCTTCTGGCTTTAGCCCAGTGAACCCAGTGGGGCTGTGGGTTCAGAGCTCTGCTGGGTTTCAGTGGTGGTGCATTAGGCAGAACAGTTTTTGAGCCAGCGTTGAATTTTCTAGGTCAAGGAGGGGCCCCATCTGGAGCCAAGGCCTCAGCAGCCACTCCCTTGTCCCTTTCCTGGGCTAGGCCTGGCCGAGGGCCGAGGCTGTCCCGTGCTGCGTCGGGCAGTGGGCTGAGGTCCGTGGCTGTGGAAGAGTCCAGTGTGGTTCTGCTGCTCTGGCAGGAAGCCCAAGGAAAAGAGCTGAGGAACATGTGCTGTCTCCTGTTCTCCACAGACCCTTTGGCTCTGAGGAGCCCAGCGCTGTCCTGCCAAGCTGTGTGGGCTGGAACGGCGCTGGTGGGGGGGGTGGTTAGCGCAGGGGTGCCGAGGAGCGGGCAGGTCCAGAGCTGGGGCCAGGGAGGTGAAGGCCAGGTTACTGCGGGGGGCCCTTGGCTGAAGTGGGATGGGGTCGATGGTTATGCAGACCTGCCATGCCCTGGTGGGACACATGGGTGGGTCTAAAAAGTACTTGCGCGTGCCTCCTGTTTATAGCCGCAGGCTCAGCTTCTTACAAGGAAACTGGTGTTGAGTCCGGCCCCCACAGCAGCCCAGGCCAAGCATGACTCTTAATATCCTCTCCAGACGGACCTCTGATCCCAGCCCGAAAGAGATCCCTGACATTAACCCAGTTGGTCCTCAAATCCACTTCCGGGGCCCAGGCTGAGCCTCGTGTGGAAGTCGAGCCAACCCTGCCTGGGTTATGGCAGGTCTCCCCACACTTCCCCCTTCTCACCAATCTGTTCTCCATGCAGCAGCCAGAGTAATCTTAAATCTTACATCAGACCTCTTGTCTCCTCTGCTCAGAACCCTGCAACGGCTCCTGTCCCAGACGGAGTAAAACCCAGAGTCCCTTCCAGGGCCCGTAGGCCCAGCTCGACCTGTCCGCTGCCTTGGCTCACGGCACCCCGGGTGCACCAGCCTCCTCACTGTTCCTTACTCTTCAGGCGGCAGGCATGCCCCCCATCAGGGCCTTTACACCTACTGTTCCGTCCGCCTGGGAACCTCTTCCCCAGACAGCTGCGTTGCTCTTTCCCTCACCTCCTTTAGATCTTTGCTTAAGTTCCCCTTCAAGGTAAGGCCTTCATGGACCACTCTATTTAAAATCACAGCCTCACTCCTCCCTAAATTCCTAGTCCTTCTTTTTCTCTGAAATACTTATCATCAATCAACATATCAAATAATTTCCATATTTATTTTATTTTAGCCCATCTCCCTCCACTAGAACCTAAGCTTCGTGAGGGCAGGGACTTTTTGTTTTGCTCACTGCTGTACCCAGCACTTGGCCACAGCAGGAACTCAGGAAATATTTGTGGGCTGATCTGAGTACTCCTGCTCTGTGCCTGGGCACAGGCTGGAGTGTAGATGGCTCCGGGCAGAGCGGTCCCCAGCCCCTGGTGCAGCCCAGGCTCAGGGCTTGGCGCCTAGAACCAGGGCCTTCTGAGGAGCCTGACAGGTCCTGGGGAGCCACCAGCAGCCCCAGTCCTTTCTGTTTGCTTGTGCGGCCACCAACCACCAGGTATTTGACAGGAATCGAGGAGCACGTACCCCAGGGCAGTTCCTGCAAGCTTCCTGCTTCGGCATCCGGCTGTGGAGGCCCTTCCTGCTCTCCTTGCGCACAGGAGAGAGGAGCAGCTGACGTCTCGTTATCTCAAGGGGCCCCTGCTGCCAGGTGTTCCTCCAAGACTCTAGTGCTCAGACCAGCGGTCTGAGGATCCCCAAATTGGAACCACCTGGGAGCTCGTGAAAAATGCAGATTCCACGCCACGGCTTTCTACTTCACGTGCTCAGTGTCGCGCGGGAAGCTGTGTTTTTCACAAGCGCCCCTCATGTCTGTTGTGCAGCCACACCTGGGAACTGTTGCACGAAAGCGGGTGGGCCTGGCAGTCAGAGTAGGGCTCTGAGTCAGGAGACTTGGCCTGAAACCCCCAACTCCACCCGCAGCTTGCTGGGTAACCCTGGGCAAGTTGCTTCCCCTCTCTGAGCCTTAGGGCCCCCCACATGGGCATGAGAACAGCGCTTGCCTCCTAGGTTGAGAGTCTCGAAGCCTGAGCCTGGGAGAATGACTGTTCCTCCCTCAAGGTCCTGCTTCAGGGGCCCTGGATTGCTCTTCCTCCTGGGAGCCCTGCCTTGGCCTTTGGCAAGCTCCCACCCCGCCCCACTCACCTCTCCTCCTGGCACCTCTGCTTCTTAGGTAAGACCCGGACCAAGGACAAATACCGCGTGGTCTACACCGACCACCAGCGCCTGGAGCTGGAGAAGGAATTCCACTACAGCCGTTACATCACCATACGGCGGAAATCGGAGCTGGCCGCCAACCTGGGACTCACTGAACGTCAGGTGTGTGGGGCTCCCACCTCAGCCACAGGAGCAGTACCGGCAGCCTGGCCTCCAGGCTGCCAGGCAGATTACGGAGCTCAGTCGAGGGAGGAGAACAGAGAGGTTGTCTCCCAGCCATGGTCATACAACACAATAGAAACTGGGCTGCTGCCAATCCCCCGGCCAATTAAACCCGATATCCCTGACCACCAAAAGGGGGATGGGGGCCTGATTAGCTATAGGCTACAGCGGGCTTTGATCAGTGCTGTTTAAATCCAGAGGAGGGAGCAGTCACAGGGAGAACAGGGAAGGCTTCTGGAGGAGGGGTGTTAGAGCATGGCTTTGGAAGATGGAGAGGAAGAGGGTTACAGAGAAAGTTGTCTTAAGAGTAGGGGAGCAAGTTCCAGAGGGGGAGAACGTGTTCAGGGTCCATGAACAGTTGGGGCAGCCGGAGCAAGAGGGAAGCCCCAGGCGCCACATCGAAAATCAAGAGCTCCACTGCCCTTCCTCTTTTCCTCTTGTTCTGTCATTCGGTCTCCCCACCGCCTACCCCATCTCTCTTCTCTGACCCCACAGGTAAAGATCTGGTTCCAAAACCGGCGGGCAAAGGAGCGCAAAGCGAACAAGAAGAAGCAGCAGCAGCAGCCTTCACAGCCACCCCCGCCCGCCCGCGATGTCACCGCCACTCCAGCTGGGCCACCCCTGGGGGGACTGTGCCCCAGCTCTGCCAGCCTCCTGGGCACCTCCTCCCCAATGCCTGTCAAGGAGGAGTACCTGCCGTAGCCCTCCGGCCCGCCTTGTGGGCTGGGGGTCTTGAGGACTCAGAGGCTAGGAATGTGGCTCCTGTGGGGGCCCAGGAGGCCTAGTCTGAGTCCCAAGCCCTGCCACTGACCTGCTGAGTAACCTTGGACCAACCACCCACGCAGCCCCTGCAGCCCCTGGGCCCCTCTGTGCAGCGAGCCTGCTGGATGAGGACCTTTTCCAGCTCTGGTGATCTAGGCCTCAGGCGGACGAGGGAGCCTGGGGTGGGAGGTCTTAATCCCCAGGGGGCTAGGTGAGGGGCCCACCCAGCTCCTCCTCCATAGGCTCAAAGGTGGGAGGCTGCCGTAGGGACTAGACTCCTGGAGAAAGGAGATGGAACCGAGAGAAGATGGAAGGCTTGCAGACCTTGACCTGAGGGGGGGAGGGGGGAGGGTGTCAGCTCACACCTGCCTTTTCCTGCAGCCTCACCTCTACCTGCCCCACCCCGCCCCGCCCCGGCGTAACATGCACCAGACCCTCTCCAGGCTGGATGCAAAGCTCAAAGCCCGCAGGATTGGGCCTGAGCAGGAAGCTCTGGGCCACAGAGCCATATTCCCTCACTCAGAGTCTCAGTGGAGATTCCAGGTTGTGGGGAAGGCCTCTGAAGGGGGACAGAGGGGCAGAGTCCATCCTGCCAAGTCTCTACCACCCCACCAGGCTGTCCCTCAGGGCCCAGGCCCCAGGAAGCCCTCAGAGAACTTTCTCTGGGCCAAGCGGACTCACAGCTGGGCAAGGGGTTGCACAGAGAGTGGAATCTCTTGGATGCAGCTTCAAGAATAAAATTTTTTTTTCTCTTTTTAAAAATGTATGAAAATCATTATACATAGCACGAAAGGAAAATGTTAAAGAAGTGTAAATCATCCTCACCCTTCTCAGCAACTGCATAGTCTCTCCTAGTCTCTGTAGTCCTACAGCAAGGTCACCTTTAAAATACTTCTGAAAGATCAAAACAGGACATCATTAGAGTAAGTCTATGAGACTGTTAAATTTTAAGTCCATTTTGTAAGCAGAAGCATCAGATTCAATATTTCAGTCTTTGGAATTTTTCAGATACTTTCAACTCAGGATTTTCTTTCAACAGATGACGTTCGTTGGGCACCCCATATGCCAGGCATGGCTGGGCCCAGGGAATGTACAGTCCTCGCCACCCAGAAGTTCCCAGTCTGAGCTATGCTCTAGGTATCAGGGTAGCAGAGCATCCAGGGAGTCCAGAGCGAGCTCCCAGCTTATCCTGGAGAGTCTGGAAGGCTTCCTGGAGGAGGAGATTTTAAACTGAGGCCTAAAGGACTAGTAGGTGCTGTCAGGCCAAGAAGGAGGAATAGTAAAAAAAGATTAAGAGGAATATGAACTTGAAGTACACTTTTTAAAAACTCCTGAGAAAAGCTGCTATTTTGAACTCCCTTCCAGAGGTGGGCAGGAGTCTGCTCCCTGGGGCCTTCACTCCCCAGAGGGCTCTGGTGCCAGCTGCCTGCCCCTCTGTTTACTGTTCTGGGAGGTGGCCTAGCCATAAAAAGTGTATGCAGCCTGCCTGCCTGCCCTTTGCTCCTGGGGCACATGACAACAATGCACGAGGTGGATCCAGTCCCCACATGAGCCCCTGAAGAGCAGAGGCACTTCTCTCTCCTCCTCCTGCTGTTGGCCTGGGAGAAATCATGGCTTCACTGAGGATGGTGGACATCTAAGGCATGAGAACCAGGTGGTACCAGGGAAGAGGACCAGGGTTCCAGGAGCAGAGGAAGAGGGTTGGTGGCAGGGTGGCTAGCGGTGAGTGAATATAGGCTTCTGATCGTCAAAAGCGTTTGCTGTGTGACCCTGGGGTAATCGCTTCCCCCCTCTGAGCCTCATTTCCCCATCTGTAAGACTGGGGAGCTTGTTTACCAAGAAGAAATGACTCTGGCCAAGTCAGTTTGAGAAGTCCTGCAGACTCAACCCTTCTGGGAGAGTCACACTGGTGCCTTAACACATCAAAGGCTCTGACAAGTCCCACAGCAAAGAAAACCCTTGAATTTTCTTTAATCCAGCACTCCCCATGTTTCACTACCCAGGAGCCCGCTACCAGCACCTACCAGCACCCCAGTGAACACCGCTCTGGAGTGTGGGAACGCTGTGGGCTGGAGGGCCACACTTCAGCGGTGACTCAGTGTTTAGTAGCAGATTTTGTTGTCACATGGCCTGGATTCCAGCTTGACTACTTCCAAGCTGTGAGACCTCAGGCAAGTTACTTAGCTTCTCTGAGCCTCAGCCTCCCCATTTGTCAAATGGAAATAAAATACTCTAAGCTATCTAAGCTATCTCAGAGTTATGTTTAGCACAGGGCCCAGCACGCAGTAAGTGCTGTGTTTTAGCCACCTGCTCCCTGGGCTGCTGCATCCTAGTGTGATGCTGGCAGGCCTGACTGATGTTCTAACTGACCCCATCCCCAGGGCTGAGGACAGATGGTGGCGGGGAAGATGTGAGGCAGGACAAGCCCGCCCGCAGCCACAGGAAGACCTCTGCCTGGTTGGAGGTCAGTCTCCAGGCCGAGCAGTCTGGGTGAGCTGCAGTTGCTGTCTACGTGGGCGGTCAGGGCCTTGGGTGGGCCCCGCAGGTTGGACTGGCCATCACCTGTCAACTGGTGTTTGAGCTCCGTGGAAAAGGAAACTTTTATCTAAGACAACTTCCAAGCAGTGTCTTGAGCTGCGGTGTGAAGTAATGCATTTCCTGCCACCCAGAGAGTTCCACCAGAGGCAGGGGTGTTGTAATGGCTCAGGGAAAAGGACCCATTACGTCCTGTCAGACCCAGCAGCCACCCCAGTGCTAAGAGGTGTTCCAGCTTTCCTATCGGGAATGGCCGATGCTGCTTGTGCTTTGCATATAGTGATTTTATGCTTCCCCCCTGCTGGGTGGCAGGCCCCGAGCTGATGCTAGAGATGGGGGATGGAAGGTGGGAGGGGGGTCGTCCAGGCAAAAATGATATCTGGCCTGGCCTGGCTGTGGAAGGCCCAGGGCCTGGTCATGGCCTCTAGCAAATCAGAAACGTGTGCGTCAGCGCTACGTTTCTATAGACCCCTGACACCATATTGAGAATGTGAGTTTTGTGGATGAGACTCCCAACACTGACTGCCAAGAGACTGGTGTGGGCTGAGTGGAGAGGGCCACAGCTCAAGACTAGGGAAGGTGTCAGGGTTGGGAGTGGAGTGCCCTCACAGAGGAGGTCTCTAGCAAGGAAACCAGCCTGGCCCAGAGTGGATGAGATGCCCAGCCAGTGGGCCACAGAAGCTGGGAGCAGAGCAGGTGTAGGACAGGGAGGCTTTGGAGGGCAAGCCTGTCCCGGCACGGCTGCTCCAGAACCACTTTCTCACCAGATGGATTAGCAGTCTGGATCCTCATCTTTCACAGTCACCACGCTGGTGTAACAAAACACATGCTCTTCAGAGATAAAGTCTGAACGTTTAAGCAAATTAAAAATGTTTATTTATATGCATTTAAAAATATCTCCCTATATAATAAAAGGAAGTACATTTTCATCTCACATTTTCTTTAAATCAGCACACATCCCCATTCTTCTGGTTTGTTGTGAGACCAGGAGAAATAGAGGGGGAGGGGAGAGGGAAAGGGAAATAGATTATTTACTAGGTTTGAATTCCTAACTAGTTATTTTGCCAAGTGGTACCCAAACTTCCTCTGGGATGGGGGAGAGCGGGCAGTATTGAGAGCAACCGTCAAATGTGCTCGGCAGCTGAACTCATGGCCAGTTGTATGATCATAAAACTTGGGTTTCAGAGGGTAGACTGACTCACGTGGACAATGTCTTCTAAAAAATGTTGGGGGGTTGTTTATTGTATGAAGTAGAGAGCTTTCCAACAAGTGCTGTGGTGATGGGGGAGGGGAATGGAAGAAGGTGTGATATGGAGGGCAGAGCCTAGGTGGGGTCAGACTCCTAGATTCCAGACTTCACCCTGCCTCTACTTCACAGGGTGATTTTCCAAGTCCTGCCTCCTCTGGGCCCCAGTTTCCCCTTCTGAAAGGCATATGGGCCTAGACCCATTTGTGTTCAGAGCCCCAGTGACTGCTGCTGATGTTCAGTGGTCACCCCATGATGCATCTGAGAAAGGCTAAAGTCCCAGCCCTGTTCCCTTCCCTTCGCCTAGGGCTGGCTCCCTCCAGGGCTGGGTCTGGGGGAGCAGGTGCTGCTGGGAAGAGGCCACAAGGAGGCTAGTCTTCCAGGGCTCCTGAGCCAATGCCTCGCCTCTACTCCCTGTTCCCATGGTTCTCTCTTCCTTCCTTAGCGTCGAATGAAACCCACAAGCCAACGAGAGGGAGTGGTTCAGCAAAGCCGCCCGTCCTATAAGAGGTGTGGTGACACGCCCTGGGGGAGAGGAGAGGTGGGTCCTGCCTGGGCCTCTTAGTTTTTGCCTCTCCCCAGGCACGTCCCGAGGCCCTCCTTGCTTTATCTCCAAAGCTCAGAGATTCTGTGACTTGTGACCTTGGCCATACAACCTCACTCCCTCAAGACAGTTCCTTTAGGTACAAAATGGGGATGCACAGACTTGTCTTTCCAGGCTGTTGGAAAGAGCTAAAACTTAGATATTGGATATGAGCTCATCTAATGCACACAGTAGGGCTCAATGAACGCCCCTTCCGTTTACATTCATGGCCAAGGGGCTCCTTCCTCCTGGGTCTGGAGAGTCCCTGCCTGCCCTGTGAGGCCAGGCTTAAAGGAAGGAGCAGCTAGGTGGGACCTGGGGAGGAGAGGTGGGCCTGGGACCCAGCCAGGCCCTTTATCCAAGCCTGTGCTTTGATTTAAACCCTTCCTGCCTCCTGCTCCAGGGATGGGAGGGGCAGCAGGCACTTGATCTCATTCTCCCCAAAGGCCTCCCCATGTTGGCTGCTGGTAGGGCAATGCTATGAGTCTCTGAACTGGGACACTTTTAAGAGTGAAAGGAGCATGATTTGTAATGTATATGCTGGGCCCACTAGCACATACCGGTTCAGTTCCACAAACCAACGCATATGATCACTCCAGCTAATAATTTCCCATCCTAGCTGCGGGCTCACTGTACCCTTAACAACACTCTGAGAGGTAAGCCAGGCCCAAATTGGCGGATGGCCCACTTTACAGATAGGAAACCATTAACATTCCCAAGGTCATACTGCTGGTGGACAGGAACCCAGGTGCTCGTGATCTAAGTCACAAACCATCACAACCATACAGTGGCACTTGCCCTGTCCCTTCTCCTCACCCCAAATTCCCTGTTTCACTTTCATCCCAAGGAAACAGGCCTGTTCAGCACCACTACTAGCCCGGAAGGTCCATGAGGCCTGACTCTATCACTAGTGTCACTCACTAGCTCTGTGACCTTGAGTGAGTGACTTAACCTCTCTGTGCTTTGGTTTCCTCTTCTGTAAAACAGGGATAATAACATCTTCTCCAGGTCACTGTGTTGAGAAAAATAAGACCTAGCCCAGGATCTGGCACACTTTAGGTGCTCAGTAAATATTGGTAGATTGGGGCTTCCCCGGTGGCGCAGTGGTTGAGAGTCCGCCTGCCGATGCAGGGGACACGGGTTCGTGCCCCCGGTCCGGGAAGATCCCACATGCCGCAGAGCGGCTGGGCCCGTGAGCCATGGCCGCTGAGCCTGCGCGTCCAGAGCCTGTGCTCCGCAAC
>NW_021145301.1:67122-142811 GCF_002837175.3 Physeter macrocephalus
GCAACGGGAGAGGCCACGACAGTGAGAGGCCCGCGTACCGCAAAAAATAAAAAAAATAATAAAAAATAATATTGGTAGATTGGATGATTGAATAAATATCTGACTATCGGCTGTTCATTTGTTGGCAAGAGGAGTGGACAACACACAGTGGGTCCATAAATGTTAACTGAGCTCCTATGATGTGCCAGGCTCTGTGCTAAATGTTTTCTATGCACCATCTTCCTGGATTCCTCACATCCTTATAAGGGAGGTAAGATTCTTGTCCCCACTTTCTAGATAGAGAATGGCAGCACAGGGAGTTTAAGTACCGTGGGCAGGGCCACAGAACAAAGAGGAGGCACAGAGATGCTGGAACCCACCAAGGCAGGGCTGTTACTGTCCATGTGCGTGGCCTGCCTCCCTCATTGCCCAGCTAGGGAAAGGGAGGCCCAGAGAGGGCAGGTTACTTGCCCAAGGTCACGCGCCCAAGGTCACGCAGGGGACGGTGGCGGAGGCCTGGAGACCTCCGAGGGTTTCCGTTGCAGACCCCCCTCCCCACGCGCTCGGGCCCCTCCAATCGGCAGCTCTGCGTGCGGGGGCGCATCCCCCCGCTGTCAGTCAGTCAGCCGTCTGTCTGTCTACGCGGGCGCAGCGGTGCACCCCTCCCCAGCCTAGGGCGCTGCGCAGGGAGAGGCAGGGCGTTCGCAGCTCCCGGCAGCCGACGGACGGCAGCGCCTGCGCCCGCGGCTCCCCAGCCGGTGCGCGGGAGTCACCGAGGCCAAGGCGCGGCAGCCGGCTGGCGGCGAGATCTCTTGCTCCCTCGCTCGCTCTCTGCGCTCAGGAAAAGCCCAGCCGGGAAGCCCCAGAGACCCGCCCTCCAAGATGAAGAAGCTCCAGGGAGCTCACCTCAGCAAGGTAGGGCACGAGGGCAGGGGCGCACCTGAGGGAGGGGTGCGGAGGCCCCCCCCTCGAGCCCCCTGGGAGGCTGGGTGGGAGAGGGCACCTGCAACCGGCTCAGGGCTCCGGAGGAGGCCAGCAGAGCTGGATTGAAGGGAGGGGCGGGGTCACAGCCTGCATTGGGTGGAAGGTGGCCTTCCCCTTCTGGGGGTCCGGATGCAGTGTGATGGGGCCTGGGGTTCACTGGGCCAGGTCCTGCGAACAGGTGTCTCAAGCCACAGGAGGCAC
Source organism: Physeter macrocephalus (assembly GCF_002837175.3). Taxonomy (NCBI): domain Eukaryota; kingdom Metazoa; phylum Chordata; class Mammalia; order Artiodactyla; family Physeteridae; genus Physeter; species Physeter macrocephalus. The sequence goes on from NW_021145301.1 coordinate 68,287, forward strand.
GAGGTAGGGGTGCTGGGGCCAGGCACCCGCCCCTCCCCAGTACCCGGGTCCAGTTCCCCCAGGGGCTGATTTGGGGGGGTGGGAGATGTTAGAATAGCTGAGACAGCCTTGAGCAGGACTGGTCGGGGGTGGGGGCTTGGAGCAGGTCCTCATCTGTGCACTCTGCGCTGAGCAGCCTCCGTGAGCCAGCAGCGGCGCCCTGGTTTCCTGCCAGTGCTCCTGCCCTGCAGGGCCCACCTCCTGCTTCCTCCCCACCCCCTTCATTCTCCTGGCAGCTTTGGCTTCCCTGATGAGACCCCAGGCTGCCCCTCAGCAGGGCACGAGGGAGGCAAAGGCAAGCAGGGAGGAAATGGGAGACCCAAGGGCTGTGGAGGTGGGGTGGAAGCTGGCATGAGAGAGAAGGCCAAGTCTATGTGTTCCTGGAGCCCTGGGCCCAGACCTCAGCCCCTCCCCACCTTGTCCTGTGGGATTGGACCTGCCAGCCAAGTCACATGTATGTGGGGAGGGAGGGTCTCAGGGGAAGTTTTCTAGTTTTTGGCTTAAGAGTACCAGTCTTAGCCAAGGAGTCAGAATGCCTGGGTACTGTTTCTACAGATGCCGCTTACCCTGTGACTTGGGGCAAGTCTGTTCTCTAACGTGGGCCATCGCTGGTCCATCCTCGGTGTGCGGCACCAAAGCAGGCCCCACAGTCCTGGGGTGGGGGGGATACTGTGAACTCCCAGCTGCTGCTGTGGTGGACGGTCCCCTCTCCCGCAAGACCCACCGCCACCATGCACTCGTTCAAGCTCTCTGCCCTTGGGCAGCTGAGCGTGGAACCACTGTGATAAGTGGGTCCTTTTTGTTTCTTGACATAAGTGACTTGTTGGGGTCATTTGTGGGTCCTTTGGGTCTTCTTGAGTCCAGCCCCTGTTCTTTTCCATTCTACTCTCTCCTCCTTCCTCTCTCTTCTCACAAGAACCGCCGCCCGTCACTGGCACAGGGCCACTCATTATGTAAATAGCCATGTTGTATGAAGCCTGATCTCAAGTAATCCTCCAACAATTCTGGGCCCTAGGTCTTATTATACCCAATTTATAGACAAGGAAACTGAGGGGTGCAGGTTACTGCTTTCCTGAAGGTGGGCTGAGCCACCTAGGGCCAGCAGGGTAGGGGTGGGACCCCTGGCCTCAGTGTCCCCTCCCTTGGTCTCCAGGAGAAGGGGGTCGGGGAGTGAGGAAGTGCCAGCTACGGCAGCGTTATTCAGAGATGAGCACGGAACTGAGGGTCAGGGGTCTGAGACCTGGCTTTGCTCTGCCCTTAACTTGCTGTTTGACCTTGGGCTCGCCCCTTCTCCTCTGAAACTCACTTTCCTAATCTGCACAATGATGAAGTCAGACTCCAGATTCCTACTGTCTCTCTCATCCTGAAGGAGGTATGAAAGCCTTGGCTTGGGAAGTCGTACCTCTCCCAGCCCTGACACTGCTGGTGACCTACCTCTGATGGCCCCTAAAAGAGGGGTTGTGGTCTGGCAAACTCAGATGTGTGTTCCTGTGTGACTCTGGGTGGAGAGTGGGGGGATCAGGGGTGGGAGCCTCACACCCAGGCAGAAGTGTGAAGCAACTCATCAAGCTTCCAACCCTGCCCCATTGATCTTGTTGCTTTTCTCTGTCTCTCGGTTAGTTCTGTCCTCTCTGTGCCAGCCTCCTGGGATTTACCGCATGGTGGGGTTGGAGGCTCCATGTGGGCATTGGATTGGCTCAGCTTTGGAGGACCCCATCCCCTGTTCCTGGAGCAGAGGCAGGCTTCCCTCTGATTGGGGGAGGAGGGGACGGAAGAGCTGGCAGCATCCTGCTCTTGGAACTCTTGTCACCATGGAAACAGAGAGCCAGGACTGCTCTGTGAACATAGAAAGGGCAGCAACTTCTCAGGAGGGATCAGAGGAACCTCATTGTCAGGGCCTCCTGCCAGCTGGCCTGAATGGGACTGGGGTGGGGGGGGGGTCACAGGGTGACAGGTCTGCCTCCCCACCCAATACTAGGGGCCAGTGTCAACTGGCTGCTACCCCGTCCCTCTTGGAGTTCACCTGGGAGGGAGTGGTTCCAGAGGGCTGATGCTCACCCAGCTGGAGAGGAAGACTTGGGGAAAGGGGCATCAGAGGGAAGGGGTGGGTTTCATACAGGTCTAGGAGCTGCTGCTATCCTCACCCCAGCATGTTTGAGATCACAGCTAAAGAACCACCAGCATCATATTTGTTTCAACCCTTGGAGCCCAGTTACTTGAAAAGCAGCTTTTTCATGCTCTTCATCATTGTCAGCATCACCCATAATCATGCCAGGCTGCCCCCATCACCACTGCCCCTCTGGCCAATTGCCAGCCTCAGGCAGGATCACCACCATGGTTGTCACTATCACGGAGAGCCCAATGCTGTTACCACATTTCTGCCACCTGAGCCCGTTGCCCTAACCGTGTCATTGCAGCCAGGCACCTCCAGTCCTGTGACACTCGGGCTCTCCTTTCACCATCCTCATCCCAGCAATGCTCGTATGACAAATCCCCAGCAAAGTTTCCTCTGTCACCTGATTTGTGTGTAGACACCTACTTGGGCTGGTGCCAGGAAGGGCAATTTTAGAGGATAAAACAAATTGGGTAGTAGCTATTTGCTGAGTCCCTGTGCTGGGATCTGATCTGATCTGGTCCTCAACCACTGTGGTGAAGTCTCCTTGATGAATCTTGCCTCACAGATCATCAGAGCCAGAAGACTATTAGCTAAAGATTATCTAGACTTGCATTTCTGCCAAGTATATCCTAACATGCTAGCTCCTTGAGACCCTTTTCTTAAGCAGAATTGGAGAATACTGTCTGTTCTAGTCCCTACTTGGAGAGTCACAGTGCATATTGTCCGTTAAAGGATCTGACAAGTCCTGCAGCAAAGCAACCTTTTTTACCTTGTGATAACCCAGCTTTCCCCAAACTTTTTTGATTCAAGAATCCTTTGTTCCACCAAACATCTACAAACATTTCAAGTGATGTGTTTTTGGAATTAGTGATCTATCCAATCCCCTCAGTGTCCACATGGGGAAACCAAGGCTCAAAAGAGTCTTTCCTAAAGTTGCACAGTGAATTGGCACAGACCTGGGATGAGAATCATGGTCTCCTGATGCCCAGTCCAGTGGAATCACTGTTTCCCCACAGTTGTTCCTCAGCAGGAAGCAGAAGGGTCCTTTCTCCTCTCTGAAAACCCTGAACATTATTTGATAATGGGCCTTCTTTGCAGCTCCATCCTCCTCTGCCATGGGGCATGGCTTTCAGAGGCAAGCAGAAAAGGTGTAGCTGCCCCTTTCTCCTGCCCCATTCCTGGGGTCACTTCTGGGAACTGCTGTCTGAATTTTAGATAGTCATCCTGGTAACTTTGGGCTTCCTTCCCGGCCCTAAGCCTGGACAGCTCATGGACACGCTAACTCATCTCTTGGGCTAGGGTTCCAAGCACCTGGAGGAAGGCCTCCATCGCCCGGCCCCAGCCTGAAGGGAGAATGCCCAGTGGACTTCCCTGACCTCCTTAAGTCACAGGAGGGGACTTTAGGGACAGCTGGCTGCCATTCCCCTCTGTGCCTGCATCTTTCCTCCAGAAACAGGAAGATTACAACTTTCTGAGACAGACTGGGGCTCCAGAAGCTTCTTCCTGCTTGTGAGCTAAAATTCACAGTCCTCAGCAGGCCTTCTTGAGCCACACAGCATAAATCTAAGCCCAGGGGAGCCCACATTCCTTCCATGCCCCATCCTTTCTATGCTAAGGGGCCCCACTTCTTCCTCTTGTCCTCCTGTAACTGCCTTTCCTGAATACACTCCAATCTAGTCAGCTGCACATGCTCCAAACTGCCAGTGTCTTTCTTAAAATACGGTGCCCAGGAGGGCTTCCCTGGTGGCGCAGTGGTTGAGAGTCCGCCTGCCGATGCAGGGGACGCGGGTTCGTGCCCCGGTCCGGGAAGATCCCACATGCCGCGGAGCAGCTGGGCCCGTGAGCCATGGCCGCTCAGCCTGTGCGTCCGGAGCCTGTGCCCCGCGACGGGAGAGGCCACAACAGCGAGAGGCCCGCGTACCGCAAAAAAAAAAAATATATGGTGCCCAGAATGGAGTAGCAGAACTCCAGCACTGGGTGGTTGAAGACCTGGGCTTCAGCATCAGGAAGCTCTGGGCCGGAGACCTAGTTCTCCCACTAGCCAGCCTTGTAAAAACTGTGGGTGTGTCATAATACCTCTTTGAGCCTCAGTTTCCCTTAGATGAGTACTTAGCTCATAGAGTTGTTCTGGGAATGAAATCACGTAATGTGAGTAGAATGTTTAGTGCAGTGAGTGCGTGGTAAGTGCTCACACGTGGTAACTGTTCACACGTGGTAACTGTTATTAAGATCGTCATCATCGTCGTCATCAAAATAGGACCATCCCTTGGGCTTCCCTGGTGGCGCAGTGGTTGAGAGTCCGCCTGCTGATGCAGGGGACACGGCTTCGTGCCCCGGTTCGGGAGGATCCCACATGCCGCGGAGCGGCTGGGCCTGTGAGCCATGGCCGCTGAGCCTGCGCGTCTGGAGCCTGTGCTCCGCAACGGGAGAGGCCACAGCAGTGAGAGGCCCGCGGACCGCAAAAAAAAAAAAAAAAAAAAAATAGGACCATCCCTTGATTGGACCTCTGTGTTAGCCAAACTAAGATCAAGGTGGCTTTCTTAGTGCCTGAGCCACCCTGCTAGTCTCAAAAGTTTTGTAGTCCCCTGAAACCCCGAGGAGCTCCTGCCTATTAACCTGTCAGCCCAGGTGAGAGTGGTTGATTATCTGAACCAATAGAGTTCTTTGCACTTAGCCCTGTTTGATTCCATATTCTTATTTTAGGGGTCCCAGTTCAACCTGGCCTCACCTTCTCCCTCACCCCATTTGGTCTCTCTTACTGGCAGCCCATCACCCCAGACCTGCTGATGACCCCCAGTGACCAGGGCGATGTAGACCTGGACGTGGACTTTGCCGCAGACCGGGGGAACTGGACAGGCAAGCTGGACTTCCTGCTGTCCTGCATTGGCTACTGTGTAGGCCTGGGGAACGTCTGGCGTTTCCCCTATCGAGCCTACACCAACGGAGGAGGTATGGGCCTGATGCCTGCATGAGGGGCATCTAGTCCAATGGGCCAAGGCTCAGGGTGGAGTGAGGTGTTAAGTGGCCTTGGCCACTGTCTCCTATGTGACCTTGGGCTGAATTAGTTGAAAGCGGTGACCTGGGGCTGGAAGGAGGAGCTCACCCCGCCGTGTTCCTTTTCCTCTCCCAGTCCCCTCCTTCCTATCTCATCCCCAGCATGGATACTCACTCGGTTCTCTCCACAAGCCCTGGCGCTTCCTGGGTCGTGAGCGATGGGCAGAGAGGGCTGCCTCTACTCCGTGATAAAGGGCTGTGTCTGCCTGTCAGTGATCGCTGTGCTCTCAGGCCTCTCCCACCTCACCTCCTCCGGAACCTCGCTCCCTCAATCAGTCATTCCTGCTCTTGACTCTTCAGTCTAGCCTCCTCTCTTGTTCCTTCCATTCACGCTGCAAACACAACATCTCTTCCATCTTAAACAAATTCTCTGTCCCTGCCTCTCCATCAAGTGGCTGTTCTAAGTCTCATTAACAATAGCTGGGGTTAGCGCTCACCATCGGCCAGGCCCCGGGCTCGGTGCTCTCCAGGCCTGTCTCATAACCCTGATGACAAAACCACCCGGGGCGGCACCGTCCTGACGAGGCAGCAGTGCTTGGAGAGGCCAAGTTCCTTGCCCAAGGTCACACGATGGGGATCCAACATTCCACCCCAGGGCTACCGTCTCCAGAGCCAATGTGCTCCCACCAGCACTGCGTCTCCTCCCAACTCTACCAAACCCCTTAAAGAAGCGCATATTGGCAGAGCGACAGAAATCCAAGTGAAACTAGGTGAAGCAAGGACGAGATGAACTGGGATGACTGGGAAGTGTGGGACGAGTGCTGACCTCCAAAGCTCCAGGAACTCAGGGATGTCCGTAGTTGTCTCCGTCCTCCCTCTCCCTGGTTCTGATGCTTCTTCCCTCTCTGTGTGCTGACCTCCTTTTTCCCTGGACCAGGCTTCCTCCTTACAGGTGGGTTGGGGGTGGCCACAGACAACTCTGGAATGACTTCCTTCCCAGCACTGCTCTCTCTGAATGAATCTATATAGAATTGCAGGGAAGGTATCTAATTGGCCTGGCGTGGGATATGTGCCCAGGAAGGGGTGGGCAGGGATTGGCTGGTGTGACTGGAAGCACTTCCAGAGCCATATGGTGGTGGGCAGTCCTGTAAAGGAGCTGGCTGCTGCTATGAGAAGAAAAGGGGAAGGGATGCTGGGCACACGGGACCATAGGAGGCAGCCACAAGCATCTGAGGTGGCGCTGGGGAGAGGGGAGGGGCAGTAGACTGGAGCCACGTTCTGCAGGGCATCGATTTCTGTACTGAGGGGTTTGTACTTTCTCCGGCAGGGAATGCACTTATTCATTCACTCATTTGTTCATTCATTCACTCAATGTCTGCTCTGAGCCCAGTCCTGGCCTGGGCGCTGGGGCTACAAAGGTGAGTAAATCCCCCCCCCCCCCCCCCCCCCGCCCCCCCCCCCCCCCCCCGGCCCCCCGGGGCCTGGGGCTACAAAGGTGAGTAAATCCCGCCCACCCCCCCCCCGGACCCCACCCCGACCCCCTGGCCCTCAGTGATCTCCTAGCATAAGATAAGACAGTCTTGCAGTGCCCAGCCCTAATCCACGTGAGAAGTGGTGGTGTCTGCCAGTCAGGGGAGGGGCGGGGCGGGGCTACAGCTGGGCTTTAGGGGGAGCCCACCCCCAGACCCTCCCCACCCTCCCTCCTCCTCCTCACAGGCGCCTTCCTTGTGCCCTACTTCCTCATGCTGGCCATCTGCGGCATCCCCCTCTTCTTCCTCGAGCTCTCTCTGGGCCAGTTCTCCAGCCTGGGACCCCTGGCTGTCTGGAAAATCAGCCCCCTCTTCAAAGGTGAGGCTTCAGTGGGGTGCTCTGAGCCTGAGGGAGGCGGGGAGGTTCCCGCCACAACCTGTAGGCAGAGAAGGAGGTGAAACCCAGAAAGGGGATGCCTTCCTTGTCCTGAAGGCCGCCCACTCCCCCGCCCAGGTGCTGGCGCGGCCATGCTGCTCATCGTGGGTCTGGTGGCCATCTACTACAACATGATCATCGCCTACGTCCTCTTCTACCTCTTCGCCTCCCTCACCAGCAACCTGCCCTGGGAGCACTGTGGCAACTGGTGGAACACGGACCTCTGCCTCGAACACAGAGGCTCCAAGGATGGCAACGGGGCCCTGCCCCTCAACCTCACCAGCACCGTCAGCCCCAGCGAGGAGTACTGGAGGTCAGGCCCCCGCCGGCCCAGCAACGGTCAGGGAGGGACAGAAGGCAGGAGTGTGCCCGTGTCCCCAAGGGGCTCAGCATGCACCTCAAAGGCCAAGCTCAGGTGCTAGTGTTAGGTGGACTCTGGGTTCTAATCCCAGCTCTTCACCTGGCCAGCTGTGTGACCTTGAACAATTTCTTTTGCTTCTGATGCTTTATCTTTGAAGTGGGTGTGCTAATAGTATTTGAAGGTTACTGTGAGGATTAAAGGAAAGAAAGCATATAAACTGTGCTGCCCAGCCTGGTGGATAGTGAGTGCTCAATAAATGCTAGCTGATAGTAATGATGCTGATGATTACAATAATCGTCAACTTTTGGAGCCTCAGTTTCCTCCTCTGCTCAAGGGGGTAATAAGAGTCCCTGCTTCATAGGATGGTATCAGTCAGTCGCTCACTCATTCATTCTTGCAATCTGTATTTACTGAGTACTAGTGGGTAAGGCACTTAGCAGAGGCCATGATCATACAGGACCATCTCAGGTTAGTCTAACAGGAGAGAGAAGACTATAGGAGAGTAAGCGGTTGCTATGAGAATTATGCAGGTAATGCAGGTAAAACCCTTAACACAGTGCCAGGCACATTGCAAGCCCCTGTGAATGGTGGGTATCAAAAGGGCATCGCTGCCCATTGGCCTGTCCCAAAGTCCCACTTTATAGCTGAGAAAACAAGGCCCAGAGGCTTGCTCAGTACTTACTGGCAGAGGCAGTACTGGAACCAAGGCCTCCTGATCCCTGATCTTGTTCTGGAACATTCCAGAGTAGCCTTGTTCCTAGGTAGGGACCATTGGTTGACCCGAGGACACAGACCAGATACCCCCAACCCTTTACCTGCAAAAGGCTGCTCTTAGGAATTTTCCCCCGAATGAGCCCCATGTCTTGAAATGTTTTAATCTCCAACCCACACATATTACATGGTCCATCTGTTTATCCATTTAAAGTCCATCCAAAGTGTCTGCACCTGCTGAGGAGTATGTCTGACCAGTGGGGAAGAGCTTGGGTGTGCAGCTAAAAGCCAAAGAACATGACATGGTCACTGGCAGCTGCCAGGGGTCTCCATGGCAACGCCATGGCCCACTGCATCAGTTGGGGAGCAGGCAGGAAGCAGATTGGCACTCTCACAGGGCTGAAGGGAGTTGAGTGAGTGGAGGGACTTTACAGAGGGGATCCACATGGAAAGGTGAGGCACCAGCAAGAGGGACAGCCATACCACCCCTGAGGCAAGGAGGCAGTGTTACCGGAACCAGGGGAAATTTGAAGCCTTGGAGGAAGGGCTGCCCAACGATAGCTGTGCTATAGAAGAAGGCAGTCACAGCCAGACCCTCTGATGGTGTGCGTGCATGTATGCGTGTACATGTGTACACATGTGTGTGAAAATACCCCAACCCATCATCCAGTCTCCTGCTGTTGCCTCCCATTAGCCAGACCCAGATGGAAATTGAAGAGGAAGGCAGCCTGCGTGATGGGGTCTGTAGAGGCCCACCTCGTGGGTGCTGAGCTAGTCAGAGAAGGATGGAGAGGAATCAAATAGAAAAAAGCCAGGATGGTCTCGCAGGCTGGCCACAGCTTTACTCCATGTCTGTGGAGCATGGCAGGGTCACCAGAGGACATTCAGACCTTGTCTCCCACAGCCGCTACGTTCTCCACATCCAAGGCAGCCGGGGCATCGGAAGTCCTGGGCAGATCCGCTGGAACCTCTGCCTTTGCCTGCTGCTTGCCTGGGTCATCGTGTTCCTCTGTATCCTCAAGGGTGTGAAGTCCTCGGGCAAGGTGAAGCTGGGAGGCCCTGGAGGCTTGAGAAGCTGGGAAGGGTGAGGTCTTCATGAGGAGGCAGGGTGTGGACTGAGCCTGAGAGGATGAATGGACTTCAACTGGGAAGAGGGGGAGGGAGAGTGCATTGAGACTTGGGGAGGGAGGCACTGCCTGAAGAAAGATGTGGAGGTGAGCCTGGATGGTGGCTAGGCTGGCTCACTAGACTGGAAACACACCAAGAGCGGGACCTATCTGTTTTTCAAGCTTCTTTCCTAACCTAGTGCTTGGCACTTCGAAGAACCTCAGCAAGTGTTCATTGAATGCTTGGAGGGTGGGTGTGAGTGACGGCTCTTTGAAATGCAAGCACTAGGACCCAGTTGTCACACTCAATTGGAAAGTCTAGAGGGTCTGTTTCAGGCATGGCTGGATCTAGAGGTTCAGCTGGAGTTATCAGGAATGTCGTTCTCTTGGTGTCTCAGCAGTACTTTCCTCAGACTGGCTTCCTTCTCAGGCTATATTTTTCATGAGGTTGCCCCTAGCAGCTCTAGGCTTACCTCTTACCTGCTTAGTGTTCTCCCTTGCCCCAAGTTTCAAAAATCCTAGAACTGAGTCTCACTGGATACATAGGTCTTATACCCGTCCCTGAACCAGTCACCGTGGGCAGGAGGGTGGAGTGCTCAGCTCGGCTGGGGCTGGGAATGGAGTCAGTGCCAAGTGGGAAAGTCAGGTGACTGTTATCTGAAGAAGGCCAGCTAGATGCTGGGAAGACAAAGCTGCAGACGCCCATTTTAGGTTATGAAGGGCAGGGAGGGCCATAAAGCTGTTTCAGAAGGACTTGGAATCCTTCTGAGTGGTTTACTCAATCATTTATAAATTAGAACTTGTCCCTCTGCAAAGTGCTGAGAGACGCGGTCCACGAGGAAGAGAACCACTAAAAGAAAGACTAGAAAGACAGTGTAGAGACCATTAGAGAGCCAGAAGAGGTCATCGTGGTGCAAGCCAAGGCAGCGAGGGGCTTGAGACTTGATGGTGTTTGCTGAGGGCAAGGCTGGAGGTTTGGGAACAGGCAGAGACGGGGCAGAGGGGAGTTTGGGCGTGTCCCATGTCTGATGACCATGCAGGCTGGGTTTGCAGGGGGCCTGGACCAGGGTGCAGTGGAGCTGGAGAGAGTGGATGGGTGGGAACAGCCTTGGAAAGCAGTGATGTGTGGAGGGAGTGAGGGAAGGAGAGAGAGCATGGCGGCTGCTCCCAGCTTGGGTTGCGTAGGTGAGTTAGTAAGATGGGGATTTCTGAGAGGAGCAAAGGAGAGAGAGGGTCACCCCCCTTACTGTCTCTCAGGTGGTGTATTTCACGGCCACGTTCCCCTACCTCATCCTGCTCATGCTGCTGGTCCGTGGAGTCACCCTCCCAGGGGCCTGGAAGGGCATCCAGTTCTATCTCACCCCTCAGTTCCACCACCTGTTGTCTTCCAAGGTGAGGCCCTCAAAGCCTGCGTGCAGAGGGGGGAGTCAGGCTGGGGAGTGGAAAGAGGGCTCCCTGGGAAAACGGGGGGTGGGGGGGAAGAATCTTCCACCTGGTGAGCCCCGTGGACCAGGCGCTGTGCTTGGCACTTTCCTTGATTCTTATTCACAATCCTATGCAGTAGACATTCTTCTCTCATTTTACAGATGAAGAAGCTGAGGCGCCAAAGAGTTGGTGATAAACTTAAGGTCACATGACTAGGGAGTGGCAGAGTTGAGATTTCCACCCTGATCTGTCTGACTCCAAACCCCAAGGAGGGCATTGTAATAATAATAGAAACAGCAATGGTACTGACACCTAACGTTTCTTACTTGTTGATGGATGATTGTGCCTGCCCCTGCTCTAGCACTTTGCGTGTATGTAGTTACGTAATCCTTACCACCACCCTATGAGGGAGGTACCGTTCCTATGTCCTCAGTACAGACGAGGGTCCTGAGGCCTGGAGAGGTGATGTGACCTGGCCAGTTTACACAGATAAAAAATGGTAGAGCTGGGATTCAAATTCAGGTCCCTTCAACTCTAGGGAGGAAGTAAAGGGGTTACAGGGGCTTATTGTCAGTATGCATCTACTGAAAATTTACACGAGGCACTACTTCCTTCAAAACCGGACCAAGCTTAGAGAGTATCTCCTAGATCCTGGATGGGGAAACTGAGGCCCAGAGAGGGGAAGGGATTTGCCCAGGTCCTGCAGTGTAAGTGTTGGAGCAGGGCTTCCTTCCTGCCGGTGTCACTCGTGAGCCAGGCTCTTCACCACAGCATCCCTGGACCTGTCGACTGGCTCTTGCCCCACCTCCTTCCTCCTCTGGACACCATGGTGTGCCAGCCCCTTCTCTCTGCCCTCCATCTGCATCCTTTCCTGCCACAGGTGTGGATCGAAGCTGCTCTTCAGATCTTCTACTCCCTGGGTGTGGGCTTCGGGGGGCTCCTCACCTTTGCGTCCTACAACACGTTTCACCAGAACATCTATAGGTCAGGGCTGCCTCCCAGACCCCAGGGGCCGGAATGGGGAGGAGAGTGGCTGGCAGGGGAGGGCCTCGTGGGTGAGGGTGTGGCCCGCTCACCCTGGCCTGTGCCTGGACTTCTCCCGGCAGAGACACCTTCATCGTCACCCTGGGCAACGCCATCACCAGCATCCTAGCTGGCTTTGCCATCTTCTCCGTGCTGGGCTACATGTCTCAGGAGTTGGGTGTGCCTGTGGACCAAGTAGCCAAAGCAGGTGAGCAGGCTGCCCGGCCCTGGTGGGTGGAGGGTGTGTCGGGGACAGCTGGGCTGGGCAAGTTAACATACGTGTAGCCCAGCAAGGTTGTGGATGTGTATGTCGTGTGCGTGTGTGTGCACACGAATGAATGTGTCTTAGCTGCTCTCTGGGTGTCCTAGAGCAAAGGGATGAATGTACAAATGAGTGTGTGTCAACCTGTGTCTGGAGATAAGTGGCTTTCTGCAGGAGATTGTCTTGTTTTGTCGCATCTTAGGAACTTGCCTTGCTTGTCCAGAGGAGTCACAACCTGTGTGCAGATGGCTGTGCAAGTTAATTGAGGGTTTGAATGATGTGAATCAGTGTCTTGTGCCAATGGGAGTGTCTGAGTATGTGTGTTCATGGAAATGTTTGTGCAAATGATTGTGTACATAAGCGTATTCAAATGAGGTTTTCTATTTGGTCTTGTGTTTTCTCGTGTACTCATTATTAATTCATTTATTTTATCAACCTGTGTTTATGGAGCACCGACAGTGTGCTGGCCTGTATCCTAAAACTTAAGAAAATGTTGGAAGTGTGCAGCGAGTGTACATCTCTGGGTCTGGCTGAACCAACTGTACCCAAGTGGGTGTAAGCGACCATGTGCGTCTGAGTACGTATGTGGGAGCCCCGCGTTCCCCAGACTGCTGACCCCGTGCGCCCTTGGCCCAGGCCCTGGCCTGGCCTTTGTCGTCTATCCACAGGCCATGACCATGCTGCCTCTATCGCCCTTCTGGTCCTTCCTCTTCTTCTTCATGCTGCTGACTCTTGGCTTGGACAGCCAGGTGAGCCGCTCCACGCCAGTGGGTGCACCTTGTGGTGTGTGTCTGTGTCTCTGTGCGTGTGTATCTGTGTGCGATGTGTGTATCTATATGTGTGTCTGTGTGTGTGTGAGATGTATGACTGTGTATCTGTGCATGTCTTCATGTGTTGTGTCTGTGTGTATGGCACGTGTGTGATGTGTATCTGTGTGAGGTGTCTGTGTATACCTATGTGTGTACCTGTGTGTGTATGCGTGGCGTGTGTGTATCTGTGTCTGTGGGATGTGTATCTGTGTGTGTTTGTATGTGTGTGGTGGGGACAGAACTCTGACCCCCTCCCACTCTCCCCCCCAGTTTGCCTTTCTGGAGACCATTGTGACAGCTGTTACAGATGAGTTCCCGTATTACCTGCGGCCCAAGAAGGCTGTGTTCTCAGGGCTCATCTGTGTGGCCATGTACCTGATGGGGCTGCTCCTCACCACGGATGTGAGTGGCGCTGCGGGGTGGGCAGGCAGCTGGTGGGCAAGGCTGGGGCAGACACCTGCGGCACTGTCTGCGGCCAGGCCAAGCACTCCCTGAGCTACCTGCTTCTTCCTCCTTGGGAGGAACCTAGTCCACCCCAGGCCCTCTCTCCCAAGGGGCAGCTTGGCCTATGACCCAGAGTCCTGACTTTGAAGTCTGAAAGACCTGGGTTCAAGCCTCGCTCCGGCATTTGCTAAGTGACCTCAGGACAAATGGTTTCACCTCCCTGAGGTGTTTTCCCACTGATAAAATGGGGTCTACATCTAGGCTTGTTGTGAGACTCAAATCAGATGATGTGTATAAAGGGCTCGGCAGGCAGACAGCAGTCACGCTGTCATCGTCTTGCCCTCCCCGCCAGTCTGGCTGCTTCCTGCTCACTTCCTGCCTGGGGAAGGGGTGGCATCAGGGAGAGAGGCTGGGATGAGGGGACCCCAGAGCTGCGACTTGTGTTCCAGGGGGGCATGTACTGGCTGGTCCTTCTGGACGACTACAGCGCCAGCTTCGGGCTAATGGTGGTGGTGATCACCACGTGCCTCGCTGTCACCCGGGTGTATGGTGAGAGGGGCCATGGGAGGCGGAGTCAGGCTCCCCACCGTGGGAGAGTGGGAGTCTACCCTGGAGCCCCCCTGCACTGGGTTCCTGGTCCCGAGGGCCAGGGTTTCCGGTGGGGGCAGCTGGAGTGGAGGAGGGGCTGCTGGCGCTTGGGGGGCTGCGGGTGGGACCATTCTCCTCCCTTCCCTGTGCAGGCATCCAGAGGTTCTGCCGGGATATCCACATGATGCTGGGCTTCAAGCCGGGCCTCTACTTCAGGGCCTGCTGGCTGTTCCTGGCCCCGGCCACGCTCCTGGTAACCGGGGGTGGGAGGGAGGGCTGCTGGCTGGGGACTCAGGGCTGAGAGCAGGGCCCCTCTGGGCGTTCAGTCTGGTAGGACTGCCCTGGCCCATAGTGGAGCTCTGTCGGGGCTGAGAGGTGGGGCGTGCACCGGGATCCTGGTCTACTCCCCTCCCCCTGGATGCCCCCAGCTTTTGTAACTGTGCTGAGCCTGGTCCTGCGTTTGGTTGGCAAAATGAGTGGGGCTTTCTCAGGCCTCAGAGCCTTAAAGCTTGGGTCAGAGCAGCTCAGGGGTAGGCCGTCTCAGGAATTAGGGCGCCTCAGAGCTGAGCTGTCTCAGATCTTGGCGTTGGGTCAGCTTGGGGCAGGGCTGTCTGAGGACTTGCAAAGGCTCCAAAGATGGACCATCTCAGGTTCTGGTACAGCTTAGGGCTGGGCTATCTCAGAAACTGGGTGGTTCTGGGCTGAGCTATCTCAGGCTTTAAGGTAGCTGAGACCTGGGCTATCCCAAGCCCTGGGCCATGCCCGAGGCCCACTTTGATGCTGGGAGCCCCCCCACCTGCAGGCCCTGCTGGTGTATAGCATCGTCAAGTACCAGCCCTCAGAATATGGCAGCTACCGCTTCCCAGCCTGGGCGGAGCTGCTGGGCATCCTGATGGGCCTGCTGTCCTGCCTTATGATCCCAGCCGGCATGCTGGTAGCTGTGCTTCGAGAGGAGGGCTCGCTCTGGGAGGTGAGTCTGCCCAACCCCTGCCTGCTCCCAGCCCCGTGACCTGTGGCCCTGCCCTGCACCCAACCTCCAGAACAGAAAACGTCTGCTCCAACACCTTTTCCAGAGCCTGCAGCATTCTTTTAACTGTGAAGAGCATTTTTTTGTAACCAGTAGCCTAGGCTATGAATCAGCTCAGATCTGCTTGGTCTGTGGCAGGCTCTGGGGCCAGAGACCTGTCCTGTGGCCCCTCCCACCACCCGGGGCCCCTGGCAAGGGAGGGGCACAATCCAAAGACCACGGATACTGGCCAGTGCCCATGTGTCTTGGGGGAACCTGAAAGGACAAGGGACTTATCCAAGGTCCCATGGTGAGTTGGGCAGGGGTCAGAACTTGAACTCGGGTCGCTAGCTTCCCTGTGGAACTCAGGGCCAGAGGCAACATTGAAGGACCCCAGGGGTGGGCTGTCACCCTCCTCCGGTGACGGGGAGCCCTGCCCACGGCCAGGGCTTTGTGGAGAGACCCAGAAAGCATACAGAGTGCAAGCTGTTTGGTATGGGATTCTGCAGGCTCGGAAGAGGGGAATAGGGACCCTTTGTGGGCCAGTGGACATGCTGGGACGCTGTGCGGCTGCTGGAGATCCCGCCCCTCTCTGAGCCTCAAGTGCCCTCTGCACACTGAGCCCTCCACTTCTTTTTTTTTTTAAATTTTTTAATCTAATTTTATTTATTTTTTTATAGAGCAGGTTCTTATTAGTTATCTATTTTATACATATTAGTGTATATACGTCAATCCCAATCTCACAATTCATCCCACTACCACCACCCCCCGCCCCCCACTCTCCCCGCTTGGTGTCCATACGTTTGTTCTCTACATCCGTGTCTGAGCCCTCCACGTCTGAGGCCGTGGGTGTGGAGTCCTCTGGTGGCAAGAGGCTGTCATAGTGAGCAGAGCTGAGTGAGCCTGCTAGGGCCCAGAGACAACCTTGGGACACACACACACACCATCAGAGGTGTGCTGGAGCCACTAGTACTGCTTCATGAGAGCTAAGTGTTAAATATCCAGGAATACCTTGACCCAGCTGTTAAACCATTGAGAGCTTGAAATTGACAAGTGTGGAGATAATTACAACAGTGAGATTGGCTACAAATCAGGGCTCCTGTGCCCCTCCACCCCTCCCCAGCCTGCTAACCAGCTCACTACTGCCCACCCCCCTACCTCATACACCTCCACTGATCCTTGGCTGTCCCTTGCCCCATATTCCAGCTTCTGGAGGGAGGCTCAGAGCCCTTCCCTGGCAGAAGTGCGCTGTGGTCACACTGCGCAGATCACAGGGGAGTCCTGGAGTCCAGCCACTGCTCTGCCTCCAACTGCTGTATGACTTGAGGCAAACCCCTTTCCTTTTCTGAACCTCAGGAGCCCCACCTGTGCTGCTAAAGGAAACTTGTCTCCTTGTTGAGAGCCAGGGTGTCTGCGAAGGGAAGGAGGAGGGCTCCAGCTCCCAGGAAGCTCATGGTTCCCAAGCCTTGCTTTGCCTCCCTCCTGTCCTGCTGCCACCGCTGCCCACAGCCAGGCGGAGGGGACAGGTTGTTGGGGGATCGCTGAGCCCCACAGAGAAGTCATTGCCCCACTCAGGGGTGCCACCTTCAGAGACCAAGCCTCCCAGCACTGACACACTAGGATCGGAATCCTGGGTCTGCCACTTGCCAGCTTTGTGACCCTAAGCAAGTGAACGCACCTCTCTGGACCTTGCTTTCTCAGCCCTAAAAATGAGGACAGTGATCCTTACCTGTCAGGGGGGATACCGTGATCACAAAGGTGGTTCTGCAGTGCACGGCTCATCCATTGCACTCCGGATGTGCTGATCCCTGCGATTTCCCCAAACGTGGGAAACTCGACTGCAGAATTTGTAGTAGTGGGGGACGCGTTTGTGCTTTCCCCTAAAAAAGAAAAAGAAAAAGAAAATGAGTACAGTGATAACTGCCCATACGGTTGCTGTGAGAAGAAAAAAATCTCATCAACGAAGTCAGTACTGTGACAGGCAGAAAAGCAGGGTATTTTTAAAGTTCAGGATGGGGTCAAGACTGCCTGGGTTCAAATGCCACACCACCGCTTCCCACCGGTGTGACCTTGGCCAACTTAACTAATGTCTCTGAACCGTACTTTCAGACAGTATCTGTGTGTGGGGGGTGGACGTAATAATAATACTCCTCTCATAGGGATAGTGTAAGGATTAAATAAGCCCATCCTCAGCACAGAGCTGGGATCCGGTGAGTGCTCAGTTCTAAGCTGGGCGGTTCTCACCTCAAAATCAGGGGTGATTTTGCCCTCAGGGGACCCTTGGCAATGTCTGGAGACATTTTTGATTGTCCTGAGAGGGTGGGGTTGGAGGGGGAATGCAACTGGCATCTAGAGGTCAGGGATCCTGCTACACAGGGTTCAATGTGCAGAACACCTCCCAGGCCACAATGTCAGTGGTGCTCTCAGGTTGAGAAACCTTGGTCTAGGCACTAGTGTGCAGCTGGAAACAAATCTAAGTCCTTAAACTCAGGGAGCTTGTATTTTAATGCGGGAGATGGACAATAAACAAACAAACACATGAAGGCAGTGGTAAGTGCAATACTTAAAAACAAAACAAAACCTAACAAAACCAGAGTACAGGAATAGAGAGTGATGGAGGACGGTGTTCTGGCCAGGGTGACTAGGGGAGACCTCTCTGTGGAGGTGACAGAGACCTGACAAAATCGCCAAGGTGATTGGTTTAGATGTCTAAGGGGAGAGCATTCCAGGCAGAAGGACAGTCAGTGCAAAGGCCCTGAGGCAGGAGGGTCCAGCACGTTTGAGGTCAGCGAGACTGGATCAGAGGGGGTGGAGAGAGAGTGGCGGGAGCCAAGATCATGAAGGTAGACAGGGGTCAGGACATGGCGGCCATGTGAGCACTTTGGATTTCATTCCAAGTGAGATGACAAGCCTTTGGCAGGTTCCTGAGTGGTGGGATAACATTGCTGTCAATACATGTTAATGGGCATCACGGTGCTTTGAGTACAGAGCTGTGCTAGGCCCCACGCTAAGGGCGTGGCACACATTATCTCCCTTGGAATCTACACCCAGTAGGATCCACTTAATGTTGGTTGTCTCCCTTCATTGAAGAGTCTGGGGCTCTTCTCCCTGGCAGGGCAGGCAGAGGGTTTTGGGAATTTGGTCTGAGGAAGACAGAACCCTAGAATGTCCAGGCTTAGTCATCACCTTAGCTCCCTCCTTCCATGGAAACTGGAGCTTGGAGAGGGAAAAGGTCAGGCATCTGAGTCAGACCGACCATGGCCACTCTGTCTCCATCTTCCCAGTGCATGGCTCTCTCCCCAAAGCTCCCAGCTCTTCCGGACTCAGCATTTAGGGGAGGGACCCAGAGTGGACTCCTGGACTGCCTGCCATGTAACCATAACAACAGCCACCATTTACTGGGCCTCACTCTGTTCCCAGCAGCTTGCTGAGTGCTTCGCCCCAGTGCCTTCCTAACCACCCTTTGAAGGCATCATGATTCCCAAGTTACAGATGCTGGAAGCAGAGCTTAAATTCCGTGCCCAAAGGCCACCCAACTTGTGAGTGGCAGGGCAGAATTCTCCCCAGACATGTGACTCACTCCCTTGGGGAAGTGACAGTGTCCCCGCCCTTTTCCCCCCGGGTTGTTGCACAGATTAATCCAGGTGACACGGTAAGTGTTTTGCCGGTGACCCTGGAAGCAGTCCCTGAGCCCTGGTTCTCAGCCCTGTGGTTGCTCTGCTGCAGCGGCTCCAGCAGGCCAGCCGGCCAGCCCTAGATTGGGGCCCGTCGCTGGAGGAGAACCGGACAGGCATGTACGTGGCCACGCTGGCCGGGAGCCAGTCCCCCAAGCCACTGATGGTGCACATGCGCAAGTACGGGGGCATCACCAGCTTCGAGAACACGGCCATCGAGGTGGACCGAGAGATTGCAGAGGAGGAGGAATCCATGATGTGAGATGGCAAGCAGGCAGACAGAAGGCCCTGCCGGCCCCCAAGTGTTGCCACGCGCCCTCTGGGGTTCTGAGAGGCCTGAGGCTGCGGGAGGTTGCCATGGTGATGCCGGTCCCCAGAGCAAGTCCCTCTTTGTGGCCTCTGCCTCTCCTAAAACCTCTGTCTACTCCCAACACACACACACACACACTCTCAAAGCTGAGAATAAGCCAGCTCAGCCCTTACTTCACAGATGGACAGACTGAGGCCCAAGGTCACACGACAGAAGGGACTGGACCCCAGGCCTCCTGACCAGCCAGCTCCCTTTCTCATTTGGCAGCTGGCATCACCCTCTCATCTCTGTTCAGGGCCCAGTCCCTTCTCTTCTCTTGGGGAGCCTGCCCCATACACTTCAACGAATCAGAATCCTGAGCTGGGCAGGGACACTCAGGTTGTCTCGAGGCCCACAAGGCCCCGGGCATCAAGGGTTATCAAGTCAAGTGGGAGAAAGATCCCTGTGGGCTCACGTGTGCAGGCCAGGTTTCCTGAAGGAGGTGGGACCTGAGGGCCCTGGAGGATGGGCAAGTTTGGAGAGAGAGAGAGAGGAAGAGGACAGCAGGGTGGGGAGGGCCTCTGGCCAAGGCGTTGATCCAGCCAAGGTGTGGAGGTCAGAATATAGCCCCCTTCTCCTTCCCTGGGGCCAGGAGGCGGCCTGGGGAGAGACCAAGGGTGAGTGAGCGGGGAGAGCCTGGAGAGTGGTGGGAGAAGCAGGTGTTACCAGGTTACAACAGGATTCAAGTGGGAATGAAGGTCGATGGGGAGCGGGAGCCAGGGACGTGGGCGGGCAGCAGATTCGCATGATCATGTGGTTTAGATAGAATATCCTTCTGGCTCAGTGTGCAAGGTGGAATAGAGGGGATAGGGTAGAGGCGGGAAGCCTGCAGAGGCCAGACCAGAGGGGCTAGTGCCTGAGCTTGGGTATTAGGAGGGTGTAGGGAGGGAAAGAAGGAGGACCCCACAACTTCCCTCTCTGGACCCCATGCCCTCTAGTGTAGGGAGCCCTGGGCATGATTAGAACCGGGGAAGGGAGGGCGGTGCCTGACCTGCACTGTGGAGGTGGGAACGAGGGGTCAAAGTCAGGACCCAGGGCCCCTCTCTTCCCTTCTCCCTTGTCCTGGCAGCCCTCACTGTTTCCTCTAGCTCCAGGCACTGCTGGGGAATTGGCCTTGGCTGTGGACGACCAGGCCACTAAGAGACTCGGGAGGTGGTCCACACATATGGCTGTCTGGCCCCAGGGCTGTCCACTCTGCTTCAGCACGCGGGTCCCTGGGCATGGACACGAGAGTGGAGGCAGAGAGCAGGCGACACCCCAGGCCTGTAGCAAGAGACCTTGGCATCTTCAATCCCCAGGCTTGGGAGGGGCTGCCCTGGGGTCCCTCCTTCCCTGAGAGATGAGGGTGGGGTGGGAAAACGCCTGATCCGGTCCCCTGCACATGGCATCCTCCAGTGGGGCAGGGTGGCCTTGTGCAGCTGTGCCAGCCCCTTTGCCCTCTCTGCTGGTGTTTCCCCAACCCATCTGTGTTCTGTTAATAAACACCAATGAAGTCATCTTCCTTACCCTGTCTCCTTACTGCTGAGAGCCACGAGGTGGGCAGCACAGAACTTTTTGGTTCCCATCAGACAGATAAGGGAACTGAGGCTCAGCTGCCTCCTTTCCTGGCCCACCTGGCTTCTGACCCTAGCTTTGCCATTTCTCCGTGGCAGTGGTCTGTGGGTGGGGCTTAGGAAGGATGATGAAGATGAGGAAGGCACTTAAAGACCACCTAGTCTCCCATTATACATATGGACGAACCGAGGCCCACCGAGGGAAAGAGACTTGCTCGAGGTTACCCAGCAGAGACAGGCAGAGCTGGGGACAAACCAGGGCCCGTCAGCCCTCTCCTTTCCCTGGCCAGCTGCCCTCCTTCCCTCCCCAGCTCTTCCCCAGCCTTACCTGCAGTTGCAGTTGGAGCTCCAAGAGTAGAATTGGGAGGAGCCACGACTTTCCCAGGCCGGAAGAATTTCCTGGTTCTACCCACCCCCACCTGTCAGGACCTTGCCAATAAAAAAGGGCCCCAGTGGCTTTCAAATGCGAGGCCCAGGTGTTTGCAAAGGCTTTGAATGCGGGTGGAGAGGAAGGGCTGCCGCATATTTCGGATATTAATAAATTTCCCCTAACAAAGGGCCAGGGCCCCCTCCTGCCCCCGCTTTGTTTGGGGCTCTAGGTGGGGGAAGAGAGATGGGTTTGCTAATTTGCAGAGGATGCAGGAATGGCCTTCACAATTCAGAATGCTTCTTCCCACACCCCGGGGGCGGGCTCCAGCCTTGCTCACAAAGCCCCTGGCGCCCGGCCCTCTCAGCACCCCCAGAGCCACCTCTGGCCCGGAAGGAGGCGCTCTCTGGGCTTGCTCTAGGTCTGAGCCTGAGCTCTAGGATTGAGCGTGGCTTGTGAGTACTCCTCACCCAGCCTCTTGGCTGTAGCCCTGCATCTCGGAAGTCAGGAGTGGAGGATCCTAGGAGTCTAGGCTTTTCTTTTCCCAGATTCCGAGTCTGCAGTTGGAGGATTCTAGGCATCTGCGGACTCCACCAGCCTCAGCTCCTCCAGCCTCACCTCCCTTGCCCTGCTTCCTCCTACCTCCACTTCCCCTGCCCACCACCCTGCCGCTGCTGCGGTTCCTGGACTGTCCTCCCTGGCCCAGTCTTCCAGTCTGTCCTGCTTTTCCCATTTCCGCTGCTCCGACAGCCTTTCCAGCTGCCCCACGCTTCTGCTTCTCCTGCTGTCCATGCCATCTCCCTACTGCTCCCACCCTGACCCCCATATTGACTTCGGATCTCCCTGCCTCATACCAGATGCCAGCCAGGCCCCAATTGCAGTGGGAGCTGATTAAGGACCAGGGACCCACAGCTGGAGGCATCCCTGACAGCACAGTATGCATCGGACAGGAGACATCAGCCCTGTCTGGAGTAGAACCCCAGCCTGGAATCCTAGAATGTCCCAGCAGGTGCCAAACCCAAGTGCCTACAGGGCCAGGCAGGGAACCCCGGTGAGCAAAGCCGTGGGTGTAAGTGGGAGAGTAAGTGGCAACTGACCCTTAGTGAGTATTGGAGAGACAAGAGGGCCTGGTGGGGACTGTGATGAACTGGAGAAGAAGGCATGATGCTTCTCTTAAGGGGGAGCTACCCCTCAGAAGTGTGGGCCCAGGTCTCCAGATATCCTGGCTTTTTAAGAGAAGAGGGAAATCTGGATTTTCATGAGACATTTCCCATTTTTAAATGTGGGAAACTGGTTCAGAAAGTGTAAAAGAGCATGGCTCAATTAGGGCCTCCTGTCGGCCTCTCAGTGCCCGCCGACAGCTCAGCAGAATTAGGGGCTTAGCAGTCAGAGAGGCAGGGCTTGCCTGGGGATCCACAGTGAGAGTGGCCGAGAGCTGAAGCCAGGCCCAGGGCTCCCCATCCCTGCTCAGTGCTCTGCTTCCTGTCTTTGCTAATCTCTGTGTCCATGGACCCCTGACCCTGGGAGGCTGATGGGGGGCCCCGGGAGGCAGTGGATGTCCCTGGCTGGGGTGTGGTGGAGGGGTGAGCTGGGGCCCTCCATTCCCGTTCTGGGAGTCGTCAGAGACCGAGAGGCACTGAGATGGGGCCGTGGACCATCTGCCGTGACTTCCAGCCTATGATCTGTGAGAGCAAATGGGGGTGGGGGTGGGGCAGAGGAGAGAGAGGCCACACCATTAGGGCAGCCATATTCCCAAGGTCAAGTTAGGGTCAACAGATAACACCAGGGGGTCCTGCTGGTTATCTTGGTGTTTGGTCCTCAGTAGGCCCTGCCCCCTCCACCGCCCCCGCCAAGTTCATCTCTGCATGGTTCCCTGAATAGGCCCAGGTTCCCTGACCCAGTGCCTTCTCCATCTACCCGTTGGAATCCTGTCCATCCTTTCAGGTCCCACCGCCATACAGTCTTTATCACCCCCAGGTATGGACTCCTGGGGTCTTCAGGGGGGCTGGCTCAGCCCTACATCTGGTGAGCCCTGGCAACCCAGCCCTGACCAGCCCAGCCTGCACAGAGCACTCACGGTCTTCTGAGACAACCCATTTAATTTCCGTGCAGTTAAGACCCTTACATCACGCTCCTTGGACCCCAGAGTGCTTGGGGCAGCAGTAGGGCACCATGGGGGGGTGGGTGTGCTGCTCAGCCACGCAGACCTGGGGTCATTCCCTGCTTTGCCCCTCCTGGCTGTGTGGCCTTTGGGACCCACGTGCCAGTTCACAGCTTTGCACAACGGATGCAGCGTCAATCTAAAAGCAGTTTCTTGGTGGCTCTGGGGACAGCGAGCAAAGAGTTAAGACAGTCCCAGCCCCTCCGAATTCCACGTGGCCCGGGTTGCAGAGCCTCCGGGTCTGCGGTGGACACTGTTCTCCAGACTCATTTTTTGCTAGTGGCTCATGGAAAGTTTGGCTCCTTGAGCTCCAGACCACTCCCTCTGGGGCCTGAGGCCTTGCTGACGCTGGTCTTGCCCTGGAAGGGCATCCAGAGACGCCTCCCACCCGCGGAGCCTTGGTCAGCAGCCCTATAGCACGTCCGCCTGACTTCCTGCTGCCTGACCTTCTCCCCCAGGACTGAGCAGCAGCCCGCCCCCTCTGGCCACATGGAGGCCTCCTCCCGGCGCCCCCATCCAGGATCACTTTTCATCTGGGGGAAAAAAGTCTTTTCCCACTCAAGCCCACAGCATCTGTGAGCTGTATCCCTTCGAGTATGGGAATGGGTAGCAGCCCAGGAGGACTTGGACATCCTCTGACTTGGTCAGAGCCCAATCTCGACTCCATTGCTCACTGGCTGTGTGACCAGCTGAATCTACTGCCCTTCTCTGAACCCAGGTGTCCTCAGATGTCAAATGGGGAGAATAGCTTTCCCCTGGCAGGGGATTAAATGAGGTAATATAGCTGCTTGATGCATATTAAAAAAAAATGATCAGAATGCTTAACCTAAAACATGGCATGTAGAAATTCTCCAGGTGTCATGGTTCTCAAGAGCCTGCTCTCCCTTGTACAAATAAAGAAACAGGCCTAGCTCACTCCTCCAACCAACCAACCCGGGGGAAGGAGGGCGGGGGTGGTGTGCTTGGAGCCAGAGTCGGGCCAAGATGGACCCCACGGCTTGCATCTTCCAGCTCCATGGCAAGTGCCTTGGAGGCTAGACCAGCGTCCCCATCAGTAAGTTGAATGGGTTGAACAGGAACCGTGTTGTGCCCCACAGAGGTGGCTGGAGGGAGAGCCGTGGGCAGAGGGGAGCTCTGTGCCCCTGCCTGCCCAATTCAGGCTTTTACCAGTGACCATGCCGTGGAGAGCTGCAGGGGGAGCACCACCTCTTTGGAGCCAGATTCAGGGCTTGTCCCCTCTTGCAGGATGGAGTTAAGAGTAGGAGCCCTGATGGTTTCTGCAGTGAGCTGGGATGCCCTGCCAAACCACTCAGAGGTGGAGGAGGTGGGGTGGGGCTGGGGGGAGTGGGACAGGAATAAAATCCTCCGGGCCAAAAGCCTTGCTTTGACCTTGATTCTGCTGAGCCAGGGTCAGGGTCTCAGAGAGTTTGGGGGCTTGGGGTGATGGGAGTCAGAGGCAGGGGAGGAGCCGATGGTCAATACTGATCTAGCTGAGTCAGGGGAGCAGGATGGGGAAGCGGGAAGGCTGGGGTGGGGCCTGCCGATAACTGGATCTTCCAGCTGCCAGTGTGACTGTGGGAACCGGGGAAGGGGGTGCTCAACACAGAATTCCCAAACTGGGTCCTTGCTAAGACTACAGCCGCCTGGAGCCCTGCCCAGTCCAGCGTTTCCTAATCCCTGTGGGTGGAGCCTGAAATATCTGTATTTTTAGCAAACTTCCTGGGTGATTCTGAGCAGCCAGCCGAGTTCCCATATATATTGGGGGCCCACGGGTTCACCCCTGTTGCTGTAATGATGAGGAAACTGAGGTCCAGAGAGGGAAAGTAGCACACCCAAGGTCACACCAGGAGAGAATGATGATGATCCCCCCTCCTTTTTCTTGCGGGAAGAGATAGTCCACTTCTAGATAACTCCACTCACCATCTGCTGTGGCCCAAGGCCCTGGAAGGGATGGCTGCCCGGAGGGAAGTGGCCTCTGAGACCTTTGCGGGCCCAGGTGGAGAAGGGAGGGTGGGGCTCATCCCAGGAGGAAGAACAAGGAGGGGGGCCATTCCCACAGGACTGAACCTGCCCCACCTTGCCCTCTGCAAACACTCCCAGCACCTGCTGGGGGATGTTCCCTGAAAGATATACTATGGCCCTGGTCTGGGAAAGGCCATTTCCATTGCTGGGGACCCACCCATGCCCTGGAAAGGCACACCTCCAGCACGGTAGGTT
Source organism: Physeter macrocephalus (assembly GCF_002837175.3). Lineage (NCBI taxonomy): Eukaryota > Metazoa > Chordata > Mammalia > Artiodactyla > Physeteridae > Physeter > Physeter macrocephalus. The sequence continues at coordinate 93,397 of NW_021145301.1, forward strand.
CGGGGCACTCTCGGCCTTCTGACACCTCTGGCCCCCTTCTCCCCCAGCCCCTACCTGACCCACTGCTCTGGGCTCTCAGCCTGGCTCTTGCCTGCATTCTTCCACCACATCTCAATCTGCTGAGCATCCACACAAATCCTCTCCAGAACCCCCAGTCACTGCCACGCCCCTCCTGCTCCTTCTAGCTCGCACAACCTTCACACCAGGGCCAGCCCTCATCCCAGCCCACCCTGAATGCTGGTTCTCACTTTCTGGGGTGGCATCAGGGATTCCTGGGGACAGGAGACAAGCTAGCTCATCTCTGGATGCCCCTCAGAGCCCAGCCCCTCATAGCCCACCCCGTCTGCCGCATGCCCTAGCAGGTGTTCGGAGCGGTTCCTATTCTGAGTCTCACCTCCCTCCCTCCCTGGGCCATTTTGGGCAAGTGCTGCCTTCACTTTCTGCACCACCGTCCCCTTGTTCATGGAATGAAGAGAATAGTAGTGCCCAGCAGGGGGGTGAACTGAGGGTCGTGAGAGCACATATAAAGGAGGTCAGGTGTGCACACATTCCAGCAGCACACATTTGTCAGTGGTCTACCCCGGGGCAAGGATGATGATACCTGCTGCGTGCATCCTGAGCATGGACAAAGTGCTGACCGCCTTCAAGGAGCACACGGTTATGTAGACACTTCCTCAGGTGACTTTAAACCAGCAAGCTCTGGCGAGGTGGGTAGAGGAGGTCGCGGAGCTCATGGAGGGACCTAACACAGTGCATGCTGGGAAGGAGGCGGGGTCTTCCCGGAGAAGGTACCGCAGCTGTGTCCTGAAGGATGTGGAGGCGTTGCTATGCACTGAGCAAGGAATAAGAGGGAAACCAGCCCTCTGCAGTGAGTTCTGGCGTAAATGGGCAGTGAACAGGTGGAGACTACAGGTGTAGACCACTAAGAGATGAGGCAGCAGCTGGAAGGGATAGGGGTCAAAGAGATGGGGTTCCTGAGAATCCCAGCCACTGTTTGCTGGCCGTTCACAGATGGGGAAACACAGACCAGGGGCCTGGAGAGAACAGAGCTCTGCGTGTTTGAGTCCCGGCTCTCTGTCTTGCAAGAAGCCTCTTTGCCCCTGAGCCTCATTTTCTTCATCTTCAAAATAGGGCTGTTGTAACTGGGACAAGAGGTGTGAAAGCACTTTGTGAACTGTAAAGGATCATGCCTCTGTAGATAATAATAGCGCTTTAAGTGGAGCTGGCACTTTGCGAGGTAAAGGATACTTCCTGAGGTCTACTGGGAGCTCCCAGAGCTTCGCAGGCACACAGAACGCCGGACCTCCTGTAATCTGCTCCTGGGCTGCCACCTGCCGGCAAGTGCCTGCAATGGCAGCCCAAGTTCTCAAGTCCTTCCTGCTGCCCAGGCGGGAGATCCAAGGCGCCTGAAGGCTCAGGTCCAAGCAGTCCTGGCGCTGCCGTGCCAAGCTCCAGGGCAAGAGTGCAAATGAAAGCCTTAGGTCCCTCTGCGATCCACTTCCTTGTGCTTTTCAGCCTTACTGCCAAGGTCCTCACGTGTGTGAGGGGCACATGCCCCATAGACACGCCCCCTGGTCACCTCACAGGCCAGCAGCAGGACAGACCCAGAAAGCAGCTGGCGTGGGAATTCTGGAGCCCAGACACCCGTAGCGTCGTCTGGAGAGGACCATAGGCTCCAGAAGTCACCCCCCCCCCAATCTTGTGGAATCAGGCCTCTTAGGTGGGGGGCGGGGGCATGGCTTATAGTGAGCAACTCATCTGTCTTGCCTGGGACTGTCGGGTTCGCACTGAAAATTCCATGTCAGCAAATGGGATGGTTGGTCACCCTGTCATGGCCTGAGGGGGCCAAAGCCTCTGCATCACCACCCTGGCCCAGCCTGAGCAGCTTGGGCTCAGGGAACCACACTAGCCTCTAATACAGCAGTGGCCTCCCTTCCTCCAGTGGAGCCAGTCCACCAACCCTCGCACCAGTCCTAGCACAGGTGAAACTGCCCCCGACACTAGTTTCACAGATAGTTTGTGGGTAAAGAGACCCTCCCCCTCTGACATTCTCCAAACCCCTCTCCAGGGGCTCTGAGGCCTGGGGGCTTGCCTGTGAGGTTGGGCAGGAGGAAAGAGAATGGGTGGGGAGGGACTTCTTCTGGAACAACCTCCTCATTATACAAGGAAACCAAAGCCCGGAGGAGAAGAGCCTTGCCCCAGGCCCCTGAGGGAGACTCTGCTGTTGGCCACTGGAGGCAACTCACGCCTACCCATTGCTCTTGTTAAGGGCACTCCACGTGCCTGAGAGGAAGCTGACCCCATCCCAGGCTCTAAGGCTGGGGCACGTGGTCCAGGCATAATCCCACAGTGATTGGCTCAGACTTAAGCACATGACCAAGTTAGTCCAATCAGAATGAAGACCTGGGCCTTCATTTTGCAAATGCCAAGAACTAGAACAGGAAAGTGACGAACTCTCCCAGTGCCGTGCTTGACCAAGACAGAGAGACAGCCAGTGCACAGAAGTTTGTAGCTATTTATTGCACTGAAAACACCAAGAATAAAACAGACACCCCTTCTTCCCCCCAACCCCACAATAGCAGAAAGTTTGAGCAGTGGTCATTCAAGTTCACAGCCACATATTTTAAAAAAGGAAGAACGGAAACAAAACCCCAAACAAATAGTAACAAAGAAGCCAGCACAGGGAGTCTGGCAAATACATCCCCAAAAGCGTCTCCCTTCGACGGGAGACAGGAGGCCAGGGGTCAGGATCAGCGCTTGCTGGGCGCACACCCGGGAGAATGCTTTCCCGTTAATGTGTTTGCATGCTGGAGCCTAGGACTTGTCTTAGGTCTGGATTTTTTGCATCTACAGGATGTTTGACTGTCTGGTGGGGTTGGGCCCAGAGCCGCGCTCTGTCTGCCAGTCTCCCCTGCCTGCTGCTTTGGGATCACACCGGTGCCCTGTGGTCCACACCGGCTGGCTGCGCACCCACAGGCTTGGCCTTCGCAGTGGGGCCATCTTGCCCTGGGGTAGGGACCGGCCTCCACTTCTCTGGCACCCAGAGAGGGGCATAGTGGACAGGAGGTGCGTCAGCAGATGAAAGGCAGGACATTGGTGTCCTCCAGCTCATCTCCCTCTGGTGGGGAACCGAGGGGAGAGCAGGGAAAGGACTTCCCCAAGGTCACACAGCAAGTCTGGTCAGAGCTGGGAATGGAATCCTAATAACCCCCAAACTGTGGCTATTTCCCCCGTAGTCCCCTGCTGATTAGCAGAGGACAGGCACCAAAGAGGGGGATGAGGGGAAGGCGGGGGAGGGAGGGGGGACTGGCCAGGCCCAGAAAAGAACAGGAGTCCAGCCAGTGACTCACACTGTCAATTCTCATGGCGTATTGGGCTTCACCTCACCATCCTGTTTGATCCCCCATCAGCCCTGCCACATAGGCTGGGCGGGAATATTTAACCCCTTTAACGGAGGGGGAAACTGAGGCTGAAGGAAGGACCAGACTTTGCCTTGGTAATGGCAGCAACCCCTCACCTTTGGCTTGGGGATGGCTGTGGGAGCTGGCAGATCACAAGGGAGGCAGGCGGTTTGGCTGCTGGAGCGCTGAGGTCACTGGGCCTTACTGGGAAGCCTTCTGGACCTGGGGCAGGCCAAATGCCCGCCCGGGCCTTGGCAGCAGGGTCTCTGCCAAGGATAGAGGCCAGTGATCGACCAGTTTGGAGACCAGGAAGGCTGGGCAGCGTCTCTCCTGGCCTACGGCCCCCACCCAGCCTGCCTCACCTGTCCCGCGGGCAGGAACTCTTGAGAATGGGCCCAGCAGACAGCTCATGATTGGGGAAAACTCAGAAAGTCCTGGGTCACATCCCCACCAGTCCTGCTCCACTCAACACCCAGTATTCCCCAGAGGTTTGGGGGAATCAGAGACTCCTCCAAATCTTTGGGGATGTGGCTCTTCCTCCCCTAAAATCCTCCAGAGGGGAAAGTATCTCATCCTGGCAAAACACGGCCACACAGAGGCCAAAAGCACAGAGAGGCAGCAACATAAATCCGAGTCGGACACTGAGAATACAACCTCTATTTTTTTTTTTTTTTGTCCAAAACATGTAGGTTGGTTTTGCTGAGTGTTTTTTCTTCTTCTTTTTTTTTCAACATACTTACTGCATATAAAGTCATGCAAAGAAAAACAGTGCAGACAGTAGATCCTGGTGGATGTACCAAGGCATTCCACATCAGAGTCAATCCCAAGGGAAGAGGGAAAGAGAAAGGAAGAAAGAGATGCAAACCCACAGCTGCAGGAGGAGGTGTGAAGAGAAATCCCAGCGCTCTTTTTGGACCCGCATGAAGACACATGCTCGTGAACCCCCCAGAGCTGGGTGGGGGGCGCTGGGGGGGGCACAGATGTGGGGGATGAAATCCTGGGAAGCACGGTAGTAAGGACCCCAGTTTGGGAGGCAACCAAGGTAAAGCTCAGGTACTGCCACCCTGACAGCTTCCCCCACTCTCTCTGCCCTGATTTGCTGTTTCTTCGTCAGCACTAACACCTGATGCTTCTCCAGTCCGCAAGGGAACCTGGGGACTGAAATGTCAGAGAGATCCTTCCCCCGGGGGCTGAGTTCATCTCAGCCCCAGATAACCACAAGTGACAGAGTCCATCTCAGCGATGACCAAAAAAAAAAAAAAAAAAAAAAAGACCAAGAACAGAAAAAAATACCCCTCCGCCCTCTTCCTGCCTCCCTCCCTTCCCAGCCCAGACCCGCTCACCAATTTGAGAGGTCTCGTTATTACATACATATCCATTAACGCAAAATCCATTTACGAAACACACAGAAGTTTGGCTATAAAAAGGCATGCGGTCCAAGTAGAAGTGATACCTAAACGCCGTTTTCTTTTGCCCCCCGAAAGCAATCAGATTCTGTCCCTTGGATGTGATGAAGCTGGAATTCTCCGGGCCTGATGGAAGGGCGGAATGGGCAGTTAGTGTTGGAAGTAAACATCAGCACAAGGAGGAAGGAAAGGAGTGGGGGCACCCTGAGAGGATCGCGCTCCCCACACTGAGGGAGGAGGGTCGGCTGGAGAGCGGGAGGGCAGGACAGGATGGGAGAAGAGTTAGGAAGGCAGTTTGAGGCGGGAGGCTCCTGGCATCCGCTCTTCTCTCCCCCTCTCCCCCGGGGGAGGTTGGCTCCGGGGACTGGGCCTTCTTCTGCCCTTCCCTAGAGGACCCCGGAAGAGGCGAGATCAGGGAGAGGACCTGGCCGATGCCACCTTCCTCCCGGTTCCGCCCCTCCTCCCCAGCCCCCGGATGAATACACAGCGGGGCACTGTGGCTTACGGCCAAGGCAAGACCAGGCCAGTGACAGCTGGCGGGGGCGGGGGGGTCCTCGGGTCCAGCACCCAGGGCACGTGGGCCTGAGGAAGCCCTGCCCTGGCAGGGGACGGGTGGTGACGGGGAGATGTCGCCATTTGCTCTGAAGTCATGATGGCTTTTGCGAACAGGCAGGTTTTCTTGACACAGGTATGAAGGTGACGGTGATGGTGGTGGCGATGGGGTGATGTGATTGGGGGAATTCCAGCAAAATCCAAGCGGGAGAATCATCAGCCACATTCCACGGGCGAACGGTGGATCTCTGCGGTACAGTGCCCCCAGCCTGGTCCTTCAGCTGTAAGACATGGTATGTGCGGTGCGTGACGGGGGTGCTTTTGAGGGCACCCACCCTGCCCACCTCCTTGGATGGAGTTCAAGCTGCCTCCTGTGGGTCCCCCCAGCTCTTCCCCCTCACCCCCTGGGACCTCCAGGCCTGATCTCCTCCCTGTGGTTTACCCAGCCGCCGGGTTCCCCAACGTGTACCATCTCCAGACCGGCACCACCCCGTTCCTTTAGATTATCCTGAATGACAGATGGCAGGAAGGAGGGGCTCTTACTGGGGCAGGACGGAGGGCGCCCCAGATCTGTGGAAGTGGACGATCTGCCATTTGCCATCCCGGCGGTGCCAGACGCGGGTCTCTTCCGACTGGGCCGTGCGGGGGATGCCGCCCGCGTCCAGGTACTGCGTGATGCGGATGTAGGCGATGCAGGCCGCCTCGTCACCCATCAGGTGAATGTGGGGATTCAGGATGGTGGTGTGCACAGGCTTGCTGTTCCGGGACCACACTGCAGGTGGGGATGGGAGGGGGCAGAGGGGTCGCACCTGGGGGCCTCCTGCCTCGCTTCCTTCACTTTCCCAATTCTCAGCAACCCTCTCGGCAGAGGCACCTCTGCCTGCCTCGCTTCCCGAAGAGTGGGGCTCTGTGACAGGGCTCTGTGACAGTGCTCAGCTCCCTGGGAGTCAAAGCAGAACTTGTAGATGACAAGCGTATATCCCAGCCGAGATACAGTGGACTTCAAGACAAGCTGAGTTCTTCAAATGCAGGGGAATGGAATTTTCGAATCATAGTATCTCAGACATGCAGGTGAATGGAGAATCAGGTGATCTAACACCAGAGTCTCAACCCAGATCCCTGTAGAGGCCAGGAGAGTACATAAACAAGGAGGCTGAACTGGGTATAAGATGCTAAATGACAATGGACCCTTTGTCTCTGGTTCAGGGGGACAATAGGGAGTGGTGGAGACTGTGGTGAATAGGGCACCATGTCCCTTCTATGGAGGTGCCCTGCACACAGCTTCCCTGGTGTTTGCTATGTAAGCGGGACCTGTGTTGCCACACCTGATTTTTCAAGATAATCTAGAAATCTGCATTTGTATGTCGAATGCCTCATTTTTAATTATTGGCATCAAATTCAAATTTAAAACATCATACAGACCACATGAAACATGTGTAGTCCAGCTATGGCTTGTGGGTCCCTCATTTGCCACCTCTATTCTCAACATGTAGAATGATGGAAACTTGAAGAATATTAAAATTGTATAATCTTAGAATCTTGGAATTATAAGGATGGTGTTGGTGGTGATGGGGTGAAGTCATGCAACTTTTCAGAGTTAGAGGGCAATGCATAGCTCTTGTAATCATGATAGAACTGACAAAAGTACCAGAAACCAGCTCTCTCTATGTGAAATATTACTATTATTATTATCATCATCATCACTATCATCATCATCATCATCATCTTGGTTCTAGGAACTCTCAATGTTTTCAGCAAGATAGAAAACAAAGCACAGAAAGACAATGACCTAGGGAGGGGCTGGACAGGGATCACCAGAATCTCGGGCTTCAGAGGAACCCTCATGCCTTTCCTTAGTGTAGCCCAAATGTATCCGAATCCATGGAGAGCTGATTTAAAATATAGACTGCCCAGCCCCACCCTTGGAGATGCCAGTTCAGGAATCTATAATATTAAAAAGCTCCCTCTCCCTCCCCCATCCTCTGATTCTGATGCCCAGACAGGTTGGTGAGCCACTGATTTCCTGAAAAATGTAAAAAAAATTTTTTTTTCCAAGACTTCAGAAAGCATCCAATAGTATCCACCCCGAAATATTACAATCACACTATACCCAGGCTTTGGATAAATGACTCAAAATCACTGAGTCTTAGATATGTAGACTAAGAGACTTCTACAGTTCTGGGCTCTTGGACAGAGAGAGTGCAGAGCTTTTGTGTTATAGGCTTGGGGGTGACCTCAAGGTCAGAGGTCAGAGGTCACCCCATGGCCCTCCCACAAAATGCAAGGAGGCCTCCATAAGCAGCCTTGACAGCATCTGGGGCTGGAAGCACTCAACACCATCTAATTCAATGCATCCATTTAGCAGACCTGGAAACTGAGGTCCAGAGAAGCAGTCGGACTTGTCCAAAGCTAGGCCAGTTTCTGAAGGAAATGCAGTAGAACCTAAAAGAAGTCAGTCTCAAGGTGGGTCTAAATTAGGACAATCTAGAACACTCTCCAAAGGGACAAACAGAGCTTAGCATTGTTGAGGGCACTGGGCCTTACTGTTGTCTGCCAGGGCTAGGGTCCTCAGGGTCATTTGTAAAGCAATGGCCATCCTAATGTGGTATCTTTTGAACAGACTCTAGGCTTCCATTTTCTACCCTCATGGATAGAATGGGAGAAAGGGCCAGGTCCTCCAGCAGGTAAAAGCAGGCAGGGGGGTGGGACTTGCCCCAGGGCAGGCAGTTACTCTGGGTCTTGGTCTTGTGGGTCCTTTGAAGTGACCAGCTGTCCAAGCCCAGAGTCCAGGGGGCTGGTGCTGTGATGGGGCTCGCTGCCAGGATGCAGATCAAGGGCTAGCACAGCCGTCTGTGGTTTTTTTCCCTTTTGCCATCCTTCAGTCTTCAGAGCCGGTTCAGCCTGGTCTCTGCTCTGCTCTGTGGGGATTGTGGAGTTCTCTGGGGAACCAGTGCCCCCGACCCCCCAGGACAGACAAGTATAGAGGTGGCCATGGTGATCAGCTAGGGAACTCCAGGGTGATGGGGACGGTGGGGTCCAGCCACCTCTCCTCACATTCTATCTCCATTGCTAGACTTAGAAAATCAGAGTTTGATTTGTCAAAGGAAAATGCAACTTTCTTCTTCATGGCTTTTTGGGGATGCTCTTAAACCCTCATACTCTACAAGATTCCATCAGACAGCATGCAGGCAGGAGAGGAGTGTCCATCTAGGGGACACTAATGCCCGGGTGAGGGGGGACCACGGGGAAGGAAGGAGGCGCTGGAGAGAATCAGGACCGGGTTCTGCCACCAACTTGCTGGGTTCCTTTGGACAAGTCATTCCCTTCTCTGAACCTCTGTACAATGAAGAGTTGGACTAGATCCAACTTCAGTTGCTTATGTATCACCTTTATTTTTACCATCTACCTGTACTTACTTTATGAAAATATTTCCTTAAATTGATTCACTTTATTAACTTATATGAATTTATTTTAAAAGAAAACTTTCTAGTACAATCATTAATGAATAACCAGTCTCATAGAATACAATTTTAATAATAAGTCCAGTTAAAATGAAATCAAGTTATGTAATCCTAGCTCCATGTTCTTGCCTGCAAGGGATCTGAGCCTGAGACCACTCTCTTTTTGATAATGAGGTGAGTTAGAAAGCATTAGGTGCTTAAGACAGACTAGCGTTAAACTGACCCTTTCCTCTTGGCGGAGCCGGATGTACTGAAAGAGAATTTAGAAAGGGACAAACTTTCTCACTGTGTGAACCAATGCTGTTTCAATTGGTGTCCACATGCACCGGAAATCACCTAGCATAGCCTTGGTGGTACGTGCCTTCCCTCTGGGGGACCCTGGATGTGCCACTTCTCAGGGCCTCCCTCCAGGTCCTGAGCTACAGGAGTCTAACCTGCGTGTGCTTTGGTTCGTCCCCGTCTGATCCCTGGCCAAGGTGAGACACAGACACAGGCAGAAAGCGCCCTACGTCAGGCCCAGCCTCAGCCCCCTGACAGCCCCGGGTTGCAAAGCTGCCAGGGTCTCTCCTGCAAAGGAGAGGCCCGGGAAGGACAGACATGCGGACAGAGACCTAGACAAACAGACAGGGCACAGCAGTGTGAGCCTGGTCCTCTCCTTCCCCAGACTGCCCACCCACGGGGGCTCCTGCACAACAACCCATGCTCCAGCTTGCGACCAGCTGGGCAGCCGGGGTGGCTGCAGGCATTCAGGTGCCTGTAACTTGGGGGTGTGCCCTAGTGGGAAGTCTCCCTTATCTGTAGAAAGGAAAGAAAGGTCCTCCGCAGGCCCCACCAGGGTCATGGGTAGACGAGGGCTGGGAGGGCTTGTCACGCTTATCCCAAGTCCCCATCCGCAGCCACTGGCGTCGGACGGTCCAGGGTTAGGAGAGGGAGCCAAGATGGTACCAACCCCTGTCCACACAGGACCTTCCTCTTCGCTGCCTCCCGAGCTGCCCCGGGGGCCCTGCCCGTCACCCTGCTGTGCCATCAGGCAGGACACGGAAAAGAGCAAACAACAGGCAGCCCAGAGGGAAGGGATTGCTCACGGTTTTCAAAATAGAATCGATGGAAGTCCAGGCCCTCGACCAGGTTCCCTAGGGCCTCGGGTTCGAAGGCTGTCATCCCGGGGTCACACATCTTCCTGGGGGGAGGAAGTCAGAGGAAAGATGGGCTAGGGTGGCCTCTCGGGCGCCCCCCTCTAAATTCCAGGGGGCCTGGACCCCGGGAAGGCAAGCCTGTGAAATAAAAGTGACTGCACCCACCTCACAGGATCAGTGAGGTTGGCGGATGGGACAGGGCTGGTCCAGTTACAGTGTGGGGCATTGCTGACTGGCTAGGGCCACTGAGAACTGGGAAGCCTGAGTCCAGGTCGTGGCTCTGCCACTGACAGGTTATGAGACCCCAGAAGGGGCTTCACCTCTCTAAGCAAGAACACCATGAACGTCCTGCATTGTGCGCTGCCCCAGGGCACCGGCGGGCATCATTCAGCCTGTACACTCCTCTCCAAATTACATCCCCCGCCCAGGGCAGCAGATCCATCCAGAGAGGGCTTTTCCTAAATGGTCTTCCTTGGGCGGGGAGACATTTTCCTTCACTAAAGTGAAGCAACTTCTGTTCACCAAGCAGGTGTGTCCCTGGAGGGAGTGCGTTTTGCTACTTTAAACAAAGTTGCCCTATTGTTGGCAGCAGCCCTCCTGGTGAGCCACACTTTCCTCTTCTGTCAGATGAGGAAAACAGCATTCCAAGAAGTGATGCCTGGGAGGAAGGAGCACAGGGCACGGCCGAGGAGGCCCACTGCTCTGCATTTTCGGCTCAGGGCTCCCCCGCAGGTCTGTTTTCTGGGAGACCCTGACAGCCAGACGGAGGAAGGAAAAAACTGTCTCCCCCACCCCTAGGTCTCTGGGATCTTCTGTAACACAACATGGACCCCTGTGAGGATGACAATGAAGCCAGGGAGAGGAAGCACCCCAGGCCAAGCAAAGATCCTGACACCGGGAGGGACTGAAGGCAGTGGAGGAGGGCACTGGGCCAGCATCGTCTGAGCTGGATGCCGTGGGGAGTGCAGGGAGCTCTGCCCTTGTTCTGCCCTGACTGCCCTGTCTCTGTGACTCCAGACAACTCGCTTCTCCACTCAGGACCTCAGCTTCTCCAGATGGATTAGCCAGGAGCTGGGGGGTTGTGCTCAGACCATACGGGATGCTCGGGACCCTTCCAGATCCAGAATCCTCTAAGGCTGGGGGTCTGAGCCCTGACCGTCTGGAAGACTAAGCAGCGCCCAGCCAAGAGGAGCCCTTCTCCAGAGGGTCTCTGGGTGTCCCTGCCTCTGAAGGGACTCAGAGACCCTCTGCTCCAATTCCATTGTACGTGTAGGGAAACTGAGGCTCAGTGAGATGAAGGGGCTTATCCAGGGTGACGCAGGGCCAGACTCGGCACCATATGCCCCAGAGGTCATGGCAAGTGGTCAGAACCTAGATTGGGCTGCAGATGCCAGAGGAAGTGACATCACAGAGGTGGGAGGCTTGGGGTCCATAGGAGCCACCTCTCTTTCCCTTTCTCCCTGGCTGTGTCCTTCCAGAGCCACTCTCGTGCTCTCCCATGGCTGACTTAATTCTTTCTAGGACCAGATGCAAAACCCATTCAACAGCGCATTTCCATGCTTTTATGCAACCCTCAGGGGCACATGTGCACACACACCCGTGCACACCCCTTGTGCACGCAGTCACAGACGTGCATGTGTGGGCAAGTGCATCACACTCACATGTACAAGCGGCCTCCGTCTCACACCTGCACCTTCCAAGATCCTTGTTCCTCCAGAGATAATCAGTAGATAGCTGGGGCTTTGCCACCCGCTGCTGCTGAAACCCTCCCACAGTTAGGATGTGCCTGGACTGCCAAGCCTTTGAGAGACAAACTTCAGCTCCTGGACATAGTGGTAACCAAGATCAGTGTGCCAGAGGAGCAAAGCCCAGCCCAGTTATTCTCATCTCACCTGAACCCAATAGGCAAAGGTCATTCTGCCCTTAGTTGGCAGGTTTTGTCCACCAAAAAGCATATGTGGGGTCTTCAGGCCCAGGCCTCGTTAGCTCTGGCCAAGATGTTGAGGCCTCAGCCCAGAATCCTGGCTCTCCTGGGGGCCAGCGGAAGGCCTGCTTCCGGGCCAGACCAACAAGGCTGAGGGTGGCCACCAGGGGGCGCTCCAGCCCAGCCTTTGCACACAGCTGGCCCTCCAAAAGCTGATCAGGTGTGTAGAGGATGTCTCATACCACCTGTTCCATATCATGCTATTTTTGTGCACTCTGCCTTATCCCCAGAGGATTTAAGATTCCTTCTGGAGGTTCTTTTGCTCACCCCTACTCACTGGAGGTACAAACCCTATGGGTTCCTGCCTGCTCCTGCCCATCTGAGGTCATAGGAGGTCCAGGGTGAGGCCCCAGGCCCATGTGGCAGGACTGAGGAGGGGCCTGCTTCCCTCCCCTCCTTCCCAGCTCATCTCCTGAGGAGGCCCATGTTGTGGTGGAGACCCACCCTCTCTGTCCTTGGGGAAGCAAAAGAGTTTTGTTGGAGTTCCTCCTGGGGAACAAGATAGGAGCAGGACTGAGATATAGACAAGTATTGTGAACAGAAAGCTTAATGAAAGTGTAAAGTCTGAAGGCAAACCAGAAATATGAGTTCAGCCTGATTCACAGCACATGCAGAGTGAGTAAATGAGGGTCAGAGACAAGGACCCCCAAAGGTAGCCATCAGCACCCCCTGATCAACAACCCAGGCGGGACATGCAGAATGGACCCAGCCGACTCACGTGTAGGACTCAAAATCTCCATTGCTTATGGCTTCAATCAGCTGTTCTGTCACTTTTATAATTTCTTGTTTCCGCACTGTAAGGCAGGAAGGAACACAGAGAAATGATAGCGATAGTGATTGGGGATGCAGCACCAACCACAGTTTCCTGAGCCCCTAACATGCACCAGACCCTGTCCGGGCACCTGAGGGCCTCAGAGAGATTGTCTCGTTTATCCTCACACTGTCCCTGGGTATCATTACTCCCATTTCATGGAAGAAGAAACTGAGGCCCAGAAAGGTGAAAAAAAAGTGTGAAAGTTCCCTCAACTACAATGGGCAGAGCCAGTGTCTTAGTTGGCAGCCTCTGCCTCCAAACAGCATGCATGATTCTGGCTCTAGGCCTGATTTGAACCCAGGTCTTGATTCCAAAATATGCTTCTCCATTACCTTGTTTTGCCACTTGAATCCAAGCAAGGTCACCTGTGGAGGTTGTCACCAGCAACCACAAACCAGGGGCTCCCCCATGGTCCAATCTGGGGCCACTGAGGAAGGGCTTAGGGCTTACTCATCCCTTAGGTCTGAGTCAGTTTTTGTTCCATTTGGGTGCCCATAGGAATCAGGCACTGAGCCTTCCAGAACTTTCTAGGCAGAATGAATCCCAGTTGCTGACACCTGGCCTCCCCTGTCCGCCACTGAAACACCACGAACAGCTGCTGTCTTCCTGGTAGAGGATTAGACATCAGTTTTCTTATTAGGTGTGTGATGTTCTGAGCCCCAGTTTTCCCATCTGTAAAATGGGGACACCGTCACCTCTCATACGTTCAGTGCTGAACAAGTTGTGTAAAGTACCCAGGCTTCAGTACCAGACAGGCTTCTTCTAAATCCCAGCCCAGGTCTTTACAAGCTGTGCAACCGTGGAGCACAAGGTTGTTTTCTGGCCCATCGTATGGAGATGACAATGCCCTCGTCCCGGAGTTGTTATGAGCATGGGATGAGATGATGTGCCTGAGGCACTTGGACCAGAGCCTGGCACATAGTAGGTACACACTGTAAGTGCTGCCTCCTGTATCCTCCCACACTCATTACTGCATCTGCCCCTCACAGCCTGGGGGGTAGGGGGAGGCAAGGCCATCTGACACATGAGGAGACTGAGCCTCAGCAATGAAGGAATTTGAAGCCAAATGTTCTGGCTCCCAGCAGGGCTATCCTCCCAGAAGCCTCAGGCGGTTTCCCAGGGCCAGGCCTGCTTCCCTTCCTCCCCCAGGCTCAAGCCTAACCTCCAAGCCGGTCAGTGAGCTGGCCTGCTGGAGCAGCCTCAGGTGAGATGGGTGGACATGTTGCCCATTTCTCAGGCTGGGAGCATGGGAGGGAGACGGCTCCTGGAGGCGGCCTTGTCCCTGCCCCTTTCCTCACCAACTGCAGGTGCTGTCCCATCCCCCCACACTGGGGAGCTCACCTCAGGCCCAGAGGACAAAGAATCACAGGACACCCAGGCCGCAAGAACTCTTGAGGACCAGGGACTCAGCCTGCTTATCCAACATTGGGGAAACAGAAGCTTGGTAAGGGGTGTGACTTGCCCAAGGACATAGAACATTTTGGGTGCAGAGTTTGGCTTCCAGCCCAGGGCCTTTTCCACAGGGCCCAGGAGCTCCAACGCGTTCCATGATGTGTTGGGCCCACATGCTTGTCTCTTCCCCAGCTCAAATATGAGCTCCATGGAGGCTCGCTGATCCCTGGAGCCTGCAGCAGGCCTGGCCAGGCATTCATTATGGAGTGAGTGACTGCGCCAGTGCTCAAGCTGCAAATCTTTGAAGCCTCCCAGCACAATTTCATGTGGTTCTCACCTCCCGGTCAGAGACAAGCTCCAGTCACCGTGGAGGCGACAGGTGAAATAGTCTGCTTCAGTGGACCAACCGCCCCGAGCAGACTGTGCAGCTCCAAAGCCCATCTCCCTCTCCCCCCACCACCTGCCCCTCAGGGCAGGGCCCGGTGCCCAGCGCAGCTCTTGGCACGTGGTGGGTGCTCAGTAGACGTAACATCACTGAAGTTACTATCTCCAATGTCAGTCACCACAGTGAGCCACTAATTCTTTATCTCCTGGCTCTGCAAAGAATCACCAGGGCTGGGAACGGGTCTGTCTTAGACCATGAGATCAGCCGGGTGACTCTGGGGCCTTGCCTGGGGCTGAGACGGAGGCAGCTTGAATGAATGAACGAGCGGATGGACCAAATCAGGGTCTGGGGCTGCTGGCCTTGCCCTGTTCCCTGGAATTGCCCAAGTTGCCTTGTGGCCTCTGTCCCTAGGAGCCCAACAGCCCAGTCAACTGGTCAACTCTGCCAGCCCAACAGTCCGGTCAACTGGTCAACTCTGCCCTCCTTCAGGGAAGCTGGGGATTGAGGATGGGGAGAAACCCACCTCCACCAGGAGACACCTCATTCCAGCTGCTCCCACATGAAATCAGGGTGATGATCCAGAGCGAATCCACACGCTCCTGGCTGGCCATGGGACCCATGCCACCTCCCTTACCTTCTCTGCACGGCTTTAAGAACCCTTCCCACTTGACATTCCACGAGCCCGTGCTTCACGCCCTGTATCCTGTGGGCCGCTTCTCACCACCATCTCAGAGAGGCTAGTCAAGTGGTCAAGGGCATGGATTCTGGAGCCAGACCCCCTGAGTTTGGATCCTGGCTCTGCTACTTGGTAACTGTGTGCCCTTGGGCAAGATACTTCCTCCTACCTCAGTTTCCCATATGTATAATGGAGCTACTAATAGTACTTACCTCATAGGGTGGTTCTGAGGATTGAGTTAAGAATATATCAATAAAAATAACTAACACACATATGGTCCTCACTCAGAACCAGCTACTGTTCCAAGCCCTTTATATCAACTCACTTATGTAAATAATGATGCATTATGTAAAGCACTGAGAGCAGTGCCTGGCACTCCATAAGCAAGCGCTGTGATTATCATCACTGGAAAGCTCTGAATTGGAAGTTCTCCCTGAGGACAGTCTCTAGCCTCTAGCCCGGGCAGGGACACTTTCCAGCAGCCTGATATGTGATGGTTCAGTTTTGGTTGGAACTTTGGGGCTTGCAGCCTGCCGGGTAGGCCACCGCACTGCTGGACAGCTTTTGCCATTTGCATCCACCTCCTTCTTTCAAGTTGTAATCTCTCCCTAAAAGCCCCTAGTTATAGTTCTGGTCTGCCTTCTGGGATCCTTCAGTGTGTACCTGCTTCTCCAGACTCTGTGCCTTCCTCCACAAGTCTTTTCTTCTCAGGGCTGAAGGCATGTGGTTTGCAGGATCTGGCTCAAGCTGGCCATCTATTTTCGAGGGTACTTAAGCTGTTTAGTTGCCTCTCTGAGTGTGAGCACACTATCCCTGATGTGGCTTGAATACTGCAGAATATCAGGTCTAGGGTAGCACTCTCTATCCCCTCCCCAATTCTGGACACTATACCTCTATTAATGCAGCCTGAGACAGTGTCTAACTTGGCCTCCAGCCACTCAGGACACCAAGTTTGCCAACAGTTGAAGCCTAGCAGGCAGGACTCTCCCTAGCTTCATTCTCTGGGACCAAAGATCTGGGGGTCTGGTGCTCCTTAAATCTGGAGAAATTCACTCTGGTTCTGAGCCCCTCCCATGCCCTTGGCAGACCCATCGCTATACGAAAGATTCATCCCGCAGCTGCTCAGTAGCACCCTCTGGCATTTCTCATCTGCCAGGTGTTCACCCAGACAACCAGGAGGGCTCCGCTATAGATGGGAAAGCTGAAGCTCCAGAGAGGTTAAGGCACTCTCTCAAGGTCACACAGTATGAGGAGGCTGAGATGGGATCAGCATTCCTGACTGATATTTCCCAGAATGTCTCTGCCCAGATTCTAAGGCAGCTCTTTGGGTTGGAGAGGAAATCGAATTTTCAAGGAGCTGACCAGGAGGAGAGAGGGCGGTGGGGAGAAAGTCTGGCAGAACCCCGTGCAGCTCAGAGGGTGCGAGGCCTGTGTATTAAGCCTGAGGGGCTCTGAAATATTAATGTCCCTTTCTTTGCTGAGGGGAAAATGTTCCCTGGAGGATGACATTTCTAATTAACTTTAATGTTAGGTCAGAATCCACCCCACCAGCTGCTATTCTCACTTAGTAAGAAGACTTAACAAATTAACACCAGAAAATGGTTCTCTGGAAACTTTCTCTGAGGCCTGGAGAAGCTGGGGGAGGCACAGAGTTCCTCTCTCTTGCCAAACAGGGGGAGAAGCTCCTGGCTGGGCCAGCATCTCTTCCATCAGACATGGCCTTTTACATGTGTGGAAACTGAGGCAGGGAACGGGGTCCCAGTTTTACCATTAATAACATTGACATGCCCTTTCTCTTCTCTAGGCCTCAGCCTCCCCTCTTTATTTTATTTTATTTTTAAATTAAATTTTATTTATTTATTTATTTATTTTTTAATTTTATTTTTTTTGGCCATGCTGCACAGCATGTGGGATCTTAGTTCCCTGACCAGGGATCAAACCTGTGCCCCCTGCAGTGGAAGCGCAGAGTCTTAACGCAGAGTCTTAACCAGCGCAGAGTCTTCCTGGACCTCCATGGAAGTCCCATCCTCCCCTCTTTAAAAGGGGTATAAGTGAACTAAAATTCAAGACTTCGCAAATGTTCCCATCCTGATATCTCTAAAGCAGAGGATAATGATTGTAAATGTCAGGCCTCGGGGATGTAACCCAGAGCCGTTACCCCAGGTGGAAAATGTCTTTAACGGGTCACATTTTACATTAATAGCGCACACAAATTTTACATTCTATTCCAAACATTTCTCTGTCTGTTGAACATATAAATATTTGTCTTAAAATAATCTTTGAGTAAAACTGACGCTCCAAGAAAACGTCATATGGCTTCCTGTCATTCAACCATAAGCTCCAGTTTGAAAGAAGAGAAATTAAGATTTATTAAACAGTGACCATAAGCCAAACACTGTGTAGGCACTTTAGACACAGCCTCTCATTTCCTCTGCACAGCAATCCTCTGAGCTTGATACTGCTATCATCTCTTTACTATTAAGGAAACTGAGGCTCAGAGAGGTTCAGTAAGTTGTCTAAGGTCACCCAGCAGATGGACTCCAATGAAGAATCACAGAGCCAGTTTGCCTCCACAGACCCTGTCTGCTCTTAGACCAGGATTTTGAGGCCACAACAAGTCTCCTCAAAAATCCCAGCACCTTACAATGAGCCTCAAATATGGTGAATGTCTCAGAAACAACCTATCTCGGCCCACCACAAACCTATGGAATCAGATTCCACTGGAGGAGGGCCAAGAATATGGTTAAAAATCAGACTTGAGGGACTTAGAATGCTGACCTGATCCCAAGGGAATTCTTCGAGATAATGCATTTTGAAAGTTGTCCCTGGTGCTTTCATAGACGCTTGATTTGCTCTAGCACCAGGCTATGGTGATGGAGTGACCATCTCCTGCCCCTGCTTTGCCCCAGCTGGGAATGACCGGAGAGGGACACACATAGGGTGGGGCTGTTCTTCCAGACACCGTGGCAGAGTCAGGAGACAGTCAACGGCATTTAGTGCGTCAAAACTGCCTTAAGTAAGCCTGAACGGCAATTGTGCAAAAATATTTATTACGTAATAAAATGCTCTTTTCCCCATCATTGTATATTCTTTTAGAAGCAGATCATCTAAACTCCTGAAAATATCTCAACTGGCACAGCTGTGATCTCTCCAGGTCAATGCTGTTTTTCTAGATTTCAGAGACTCCCCAGGCATCTCTGACACACACCTGAGTGTGAGAACCCCCTCCCTTGCCGGTCTCCCTGTCCTGGGGGAAGAAGAAGGGCTGGGTACAGGCCGAACAGCAGTATGTCACTAACTCATCCAAGGATCTGGTGTCCTCTGGGTGGAAGTCAGTGCTCCATCCTCCCTCCTCCAAGCTCCAAGCATCTTTCCACATGCCAAGGCCTCCTCAGCTGAGTCAGGCCCTGGAGCCACACTGCCTGGGTTCATATCCTAACTGTCCCCTTTACGAGCTCTGGGACCTTGGGCCAATTTACTCAACCCCTGAGTTTCTGGGCTGTTGAATGGGGTTAATCACAGTACCTACTTCTTAGCTTGTTGTAAAGCTCAGGTGAACATCAAGCACTTGAAACAGGTCTAGCACACAGCAAGTATCCCATAAAAGGCAGCCATTATTCCTATTACCATCCTATTATTTCCTCTCTTACTATCAGATCACCGTTATCTGGGGTCTTGCTCCCCCTTTCATCTGAGGGCTTGTGAAGACTATTAGCCACGGGCTACAGCAGCCCCTGCATTTTGGGTCGGTCTTAGGCAGTGTTTCCCATATTCCAGTTTGTTGAATTTCCTACTGATACATTTTTGCTTTCCCTTCCTTTTCTATAATTACTTCAAGTTTTTAAAATCAACTTGTGTGTTTTTTTTAAATCCAAAAACACTTCAAAAGGAAAATGTATACTACTGTGATACATGTATGACTTGACTATGTTAAATTAATTTTTTCTAATACATGTTAAAAGTCAACACATAACTGCTACCATGAGAAAAGTCCATCCAGGCACCTCACATAGGGAAATGGCACCCCACTGTGTACCCAGTCTATAAGGAGCCAAAGCGAGGCTCTTTGTAGAGAAACAGGACACAAAGTTGGCCTTGGGGTCCCTTCAGGCCGGAGACTGTCAGCGAAGGGGGCCTGCCAGGAGGCCCGGGGGCCCAGATGCTGAAGGCAAGACCCCTCCTACCTTTGGTGTCTTCATCCTCAATGGTGGTGTTGGTGCTCTCTGAAGATTCCTGCCAAAGAGAACACGGGAGGTGGTGAGGCCCACTTGTCAAGCGGGAAGAGGTGCGGTCTGCCTGATGCTGCGGCCCCGTTGCCGTAAGCCTCATTGGCTCTGCCATCCAGATGCTGCACTGAAAACCCTGTCAGACTTCCAAGCCTAAGGAGGGGACGGGCCCAACTAAGCAGGTGGCTGGTGGCGGGGACGGGGGTGCGAAAGAAGGGGTGGATGCGTGGAGAGCCCTGGCCTTTCTGGAAGGGGGTCCTGAGCCCTGTCTGCTTGAGGGAGCAGAGAGGGGGTGTGGAGGGCAGAGAGGCACATGGTGGCCACAGGATGGGGAAGAAGTACACACACTGGCAGGAGAGGAAGAGAGAGACGGCGGGGAGGCCCAGTGTGACAGAGGCTGGGCTTTTCAGGGGGAGAAAAACCACACAACTGAGGGAGACAGCAATGGAATCAGAAGAAGAGGGACGTGGGCCACCATGCCACCGCAGAAACCCCTAGACGGTGGCAGGGGCTGGTGGCTCCTCTGCCACCGGCAGGCCCTGGGTAGCCTCACAGAAGCTCAAGAAGGGCCTCTACAGCGCCCGCTACTCCGGCCAAACCAAGCCCCCCAGTGGCCACAAGTGGCACAAACCAAGTCCTGAGCTGAGTTCCAGAGCAGAGGGCAAGGCGAAGCGAGAAGCCACGGGCTGGACGTGGGATGGGGTTCAAATCAACCTTCGCATCCGAGGGAGTTCTCAGGTCTACCATCAGGCTGCTGGCCTGGGTCATGGATTTGGAGGTGTCAACAGAAACACGCCAACAACACGCACACACAACACACATATTGTCACACGAGGCACACGTACCAAGCACACCCTGAGCACCCTCTCCCCGCCCGGGTTCCCAGTGTAGCCTGCAGGAGCGAGGCAGGAGCGAGGGTTCGAGGCCCAGGATTTACCGGCGTTTGGGAGACGGCAGACACTCACCATTAACTGAACGCTGGAACTGGACTTTCTTTTCTGGAAAAACAAGGAGAAGAGATGGGACAGGAAAAGACACAGCGTGAAAACGGCAGGGAGCAGAGGAACAAACAACAGGGGAGGGGTGGAAGGAGGATGGGCCTCGGGGCCATCCTCTGTGGTCCCTTGCAGGCAATGGCATCGGGACAAGGAGTCAGGGCCACCAGCAGCAGCTGACCTGGCAGGGCCAGGCCTCTCTCAGCCTAGAGTTCTGGGGCCTCGTGCACAGCTGCCTGGGTCTCAAAAATCCAACGACCAAGCTGCGGGCTAAGCGTCTCTTGGATCAGGGCTCCCCCTACGCTAAGTTCAGATGGAGGAAGCAAATCCTGGGTCTCAGACACCAGGTGCCTAAGGCCTCCAGAATCCAAAGCTCTTGAAGGACAAAAAGGTGCTCGGGTCTGGAGATGAGGCCCAATGTCTCCTCCTAGACTCCTCCTGTGTCTCTGCTGAAAAGACCCTGCTCCTAGTTTGGTTGAGTGTCATAGCCACTCAGGAAACTTGTCCAAAGTATACATAACCAGGCCCCCTCTAAGGAGTTTGATAACTAGGTCTGGGCTGGGGCCTGGGCATCTTTATTTTAAACAATATCCCCAGGTGATTCCAAAGCAGAGACAGGTGTGGGAACCACTCCTCTAAGTGGCCTCAGAAGTCCTACTTGTGCCCACAGCTTCCCAGTGACTGGCCTATTCGGCTCCTTTATGCTGATAGAGAAACTGAGGCAAAGGCAGACACACAGCTGAGCCCAGAATTCGAGTCTTTGGGCCCTGCCATTCAGCCTATTCTAGCTTTGGGGGGATTTGTCATTTCCCCTGTATAATCAACTGTGGAACCAAGGGAAGGAGAGAGGAACATGTAGACTATCTTCTCCTTCTTTCAGCTCTAAGCCTGGAGCCTTAAAGACTCACACTCATAGAAGGTTACAGGCCAAGACTGACGCTTGCATTGAGCAGACAAGAACCTGGGGGCCAGAGACGGGCAGCGATCCACCCAAGGTCGCTCAGCTAGCTACTAGTAAAGAAGAGGCTGGAACCCCCAGTGCAGGCCCTCTCCTCTGTCCAGGTCTCCAGGTACCCACAGCCTGATGGCTCTTCAAAGGCTCATCCTGGAAGCACTTACATCTGAGAGGCCAGGAGGCTGCTCCCGTTTGCCGCTCTGTGTGGGGAGCAGAGGGGAGACTGGAGATGCCCTCCGGGTCGGCCTTTGCCAGTGGGAGGCACTGGATAGTCTCCAAGGGTCCTCAGGTCTAAGTCTGGACTTTCTGACTCCAAGATCCAGGAGCCTCTGAGTGCCAGAAGCCTTAGATCCTGTCCTCTCCATCCAGGGCCTCTGCATGGAGGTGGCTCACTGGGCATTTCCAGTGTAAATGCTCACAGCCCCTGCCTCTGCCCGAGCTGGCCCGGGCAGTGTGACTCCTGCAAGGCAGCAGCCTGCAGCCAGCCCCTCCTTCCCTGCCCTCTCCTCCTAGTGTTGGCCTCACTCCTGGCTGGAGCCGGGCCAGGCACAGTGTGTGTTGGAGGGGACAGGCCCACACAGCTCGGCTGTCAGCAGAAACCTGAAGAGCAGCATGAGGGCCAGGAGGTTCCAGGCGGGACACGAGGAGGGAACACAGAGCAGAGACTGCATCAAATTCGGACGTACAGTGACAGGATGGGACATGGGGGAGAGGGGTCATGACGCACGGATGGGACACCAACAGGGGGCAGTGAGTGGGGTTGAGGGGTGGGAGCGGTCAGCCCCTCTTCATGAAAGTAGAGGCCTAGGAGTGGCTGGGACCGGGGGCATCGCTTCTTGGTAATAGAAAGCCTCGATTTTCCTGAATCACAAAATGATGATGATACTAATAATAACCCTACACCGACCAGCATGTTAGTTTCATTTAAAAAGTGAACTGTCACCAAAAGTAGAGTCACATCTCTTAGAACCACGTGAAGAACACAGTTCTAAGGTTGGCAGGGATGGTAGAAACAGAGGATGGTCAAAGTTAGCCTTGAAAAGCCCTTAAAAGCCCATAAAGTACAGTACTGTGTCATATCTTGAACTCCAACCCGCCAGTTTTTCCTCCAGCGTTGGAACCGATCACTGCTTCTTCAATTAAGCCCCAGGTGGAATCAGTGGTTCGTCTCTAGGGACCAAGATGTAGTTCCTGCTTTGGCCGAGCACATGTTGGCTACAGGAGCATCACGATGCGACTCCACCAGGCCCACCCCGGTGGGAGCCTCTCACCAGCCTCCCTGAAAACAGCTCTTCTCCTCTTGCACAGATGACGGAACTGATGGCCCAGGTCCCCAAGGGAGGGAACAGTGGGGCCCAGGCTCAAACCCCTGGCTTCTTGACTTGAGGTCCAGTTTCAGTCATAGTAAAAACATGAATGGACCTCCCTCCTCTTGCAGGCCGGGCTCCCCAAATCCTGGGCAAATCCCCCTGGGTTACTCCCGTCTTCCGGCTGGATGTCCCCGCTCCTCCATCCCAAGGAAGGGGAGGAGGTTGAGCTGCAGAGAAAGGGTCGGGCCAGGAATAGCCTTTGAGTGTCTCTTCCTCCACACCCAGGCCACCCTGAGAAGTCACTCAGGGACTCTCCTGCCCTACAGGAAGCAGCAGCACTTTCTTCAACTGTGCCCACTGGAAGGCCCTGCGGTGACCAGCCAGAGCCCCGCCACGCTACGAGATGCCCTTGTCCGCAGACAGCCTCCGCCTCCTGGCTTTGCCCAGAGAGGAGCCAGACAAGAGCTTCGTCCTACGACGCAGCCTGAGGGAGGCCCTGACCAGGGCTTTGCCAGGGCTACACCCGAGCGCCAAGCAGACGGCGGCAGCCCGCTAGCGCCTGTGGCCTCTGCCCCATATCCCCCAAATATGATTTTCCCCAGGGGACTCAGTACCCCCAGTGTCTACACACTAGGGCCAGATTGAGCCCCAGCTGCTCCAAGCCTGCCCCCCTCCCCCGCAAGTTGCACATCCCTCCATCACCCTTTCAAATTGGGAGGGGAGGGGGGTGACTCATGGGTAACCCAAAACAGCAGGTAAGCCAAAACTCAATTCTGGATTCCATTACAGCATTTGGAATGGATGTGTGTTAACTGTATAAACTGGGCTGGCTTTCGATCTGTGTTTTCCAAGTATTTTCTTGAGCAAACTTCAAGAGAAATCTTACCCGAAAGTCCAACACATAAAGCAGAAAAGATAATACTACCGACTAGCATCTCACGAGCATGTATCGCACGCCAGCACCGTGCTAAGTCCTCAATACACAGTATCTTAGCTCATCCTCACAAACAGCCCTGGGAGGTGGGAAACCCTGCTCACCCATTGCTTGAAAGAGGAAACACAGGCTCAGGAGATTCAAACAATGGGCTATAAGCGCACCCAGGCTCTCCCAGCCACTGCGATGGCTGGTCCACGGAGCTGTTCTGGCTGAAGTGGGTGTGAGAAGCCCCCACATCCTCTCTGCTTGGCTTCCCCCTTCCAATCCCTCCCCATCTGCTGCCAGAGGCACCTCCCCAGAACCTTTGGGCTCCGAGGAGTTCCATTTGAAACCCACTGGCTTTGACTGATAACCAAATAATTACATATTCCTCAAGCACCCAAGATGAGAAGGGAAAATGATTTTTTCTTGTTTGTTTTTAAAGTTGAAATCTTGGAAATCATGGCGTTCACAGCCCTCCCCCCTCCCACTGTACCTATGGGGAAACTCAAGCCCCCAGAGGGCCAAGAACAGAGAGGAGGGCCATATCCTGGCCTCAGGCAGACAGCCCAGATCCCCTCCCATGCAACCCCCGGCAGACCAAAGCCAGGGGCCTGAGACCCTAAATGCCACTACAAACCAAGCCATGAAGCCACCAGCCCACCTGGGTGGCTGTGTTTGGAAAGCATCCCACACCTTCCAGTGTCCTGGGCACAGCCCAGCCCTGGGGCCCTGGCCAGGCAGGGCTCTGAGCCCAGAAAAAGGCAGGGTCTCAAGAGAGGAGAATCCACAAGGCGAGCCAGTGGCAGGGGAGGAGGGAGCTGCAGAGAGTAGGGGACCAGGAAGAAAGTAGGGGACAAGGCCCCAGAGAGCAGAAGGAGAAGAGAGAGGAGGGAGGGAGGGGTCAGTGGGGTGTGGAGGAAAGCAGCTCGGGCATCAGGGGTGGGGACAGGGCAGGCCTGGGTCGGGGAGAGGAGGGGATTCTTAGCACTGAACCGGCAGGCCCTGATGGGGATGGGTAGCTCTAGGTGTCAAAGCCAAGAGGATTGGCTGTCCATCCCCTGCAGGCTTTGTAGGCTGGACTGGGGTGTGCACTGGGTCAGGGGCCCATTCCAGCCAGCCTACACTCGGGAAGGAGGAGGTCACCCCTCATGACATCTCTGTCCCTTATTTGCACCCACCAGTCCTCCAGAACCACAGAAATCTCCTTTGACCGGCCCTCATGCCCACCCCAACCCCAGGCCACCTGCCTCTCCCACCCTCTTTCAACCCTCCCCTCCCCCACCTGCCCCCCACCAATCCTGGTGGGAGGGTGGGCACCGTAGCCCAGGTCTGGGTCTGGGTCTGGGGATGCCAGGCTGCACGGGTGAGCACATCTGCCCAGAACACCATCAGCAAGGCCTGGCTCTTGTCCCAGCCCTGCAAGCCGGGCCCTGTGGGCGGAAACGCTGTCAGACGCAGACCCTGCCGGGCTGGCCGGGACTTACCTTCACACCATCGTTCTTCTTGTTTCCTCCACTCTTCCCGCCTGCAGAGGAGAAAAAGTAGAGGGTTACCAACACCAGGCAGGGCACCAGGGCCCACAGGGCGAGGAAGAGCAACATCCACGGGCAGCGGAGGGCACAGAGCCGGAGCAGCGACCAGCGACGTGGGGAGACCTCCTCCCCTTGCTCCTCTTCCTTCCTGGGCGGCCCTGGGTCTGCCGGTGGCCCGCTGGGTGGGAGTGGGCCTGGGCTCTCAGCAATCTCAAGTGTGACCCCCTGGCTCCATGGGTTGAGGGAGGTGCCCAATGTGTCCCAGGACCGTGGGATTGCTGTTTCAGTCTGGGGATTCCCTCCAGATCCTGGTCACCACCCGTGCTAGTGGTGGCCAACCCGGAGGCCTGGCTGCCCAGCCCAGGGCTGGATGCTCCCTCCCCGCCCCGGCCCGCTCTAATTTTAGCCCCATGCTGCTGCGGAGGTCATGTGTCAGCCCTGCCTACTCACTCTGGACAGCTGAGAAGCTGCATTTTGCTGGTGATAAGAAGCAGATGCCCCCACTCTGGGGCCCACCCCTGCCAGAGCACCCATCCCCTGCAGAGGCCTCCCTAGCCTCAAACTCCAGAGCCCCACACTGGGGCTGGCTGTGTCCCTGGTGGCTGGGAAAAGCAGAGCAACAGCTCTCAGGGAGGCCCCACCTGTCATTTCCCATTCCCTTCCTTCTCACCTCCTGGTCAGAGCCCTTGGAGAGGGCGTCAGTCAGGAAATGGCATCAATGCCCAGCCCTGTGCAGCCTGATATCTGGCTGCTTCAAACCTCAAGCAAATGGCCTTAAGTTAAACCAGACAGTATCTATAAAGTGCTTAGCACAGCACTTGACGTGTATGCAGTAGATGCTCAGTAAATGGTAGCCACTGTAAGTCCTTTTCCCGGTGGCCTGGAGAGAGCGAGCTGGGGAGGAGGGGTGGTACTGGACATTGATGCCCCAGAGGCTTGGAGGGTTGGGGCTCATGGCTGGTCCAGCTCCTCAGTCATCCTCACATTTCCACCTATGACCCCGCTCGGGCTCTCATGCAACTTTTCCCTCCTGCAAAATTTCCCTCTTGCAAAGCAAGGCAGTGGCAGGGCCGGGGGAGTACCTCTGGATCCCAAAGCCGAGAGGAATGGCCAGCCATCATCATGGGCTTTGTGAGCTAGACCAGGATGCACAGCAGCAGGGAGAGGACTTGCCCCTCAAGCCTCCAAGGAGGCCCCTCTCAGCTCCAGCCCACTATTACAGGACTGTGGGTCCCGTGAAGCCACATATTCTGATTTTCAAGAGAAGTCAGAAATCTGGGATTTTCTATGAAATCTCCTGGTTTTTAAGTGCTGGGAACTCTTGCCAGAAAAAATTTTTTAAACACCACTGGTGCCCCCAAGCACATGGAGAGAGAGGGACTAACCCATGGGCTCCGTTTTGTGAGCTCTGGACTAGAGTGCCCTAGGGACACTTCAGTTGTTAAAAAAAGACTCTGACTGCCTGGGTGGCTCATCTTTCAGTTTAAGGAACTGCAGGATCCTTGTCTGGGGAGGGAGTGGGAAGGCAGTCCGGTGTGGTAGGGAAAAAGCCCGAATCTGAAGTTGCAGGGTCTTCCCAGCCCTGGGTCTCATTCTCCAAGCTGGTTAAATGTGCAGGTGGACCCTCTCAGGGAAGCCAGGGCTGTAGCTTCCCAGAGCCGACCCCTTGCGGTGGAGCCAGCCATGTGCCGCAGCAGCTCTAGCTGCCCCAACCAGAGGGCCCCTCGGGTGAGCCTTGCTGTATCTGCTCAACTGCCCCATCCTCCGCCCCGGGCTCCCCAGAGAGAAGCCTCTGGCGGACGCTGGCCACGGCACTCTCTAACACGCCAAGGGGAGCTTCTTGCTAAGCCCTGATGCTAATCCCCTCCCCTTCTCTCTTGGGGCCACATGCCACAGGTCACTGGGCACTTGCCGCCTGAACCAGCCCAGGCCAAGGCCAAAGGCTCCTACCCTGGACTCCTTGTGACCCAGCCTGGTAAGGCGCTTGCTCTGGGGCTGGTCACACCTGCACTGAAAGCCTCCCTCTAACAGTGTGACCTGGGGCAAGTCAGAGTTTACCTCCCTGATCCTCTGTTTCCTCACTCAGAAAACCGGGATGGCAATCACCTTGTCACAAAGACCCCGTGAGTGAAAGCGCGGGCACTGCTTCATAACTGTGGGGAACAGGAATACTGCTACTCCCTGGGCCTGGGTCAGTCCCTCCTGGACCTGTACCCTGACATCTGTGAGGCCCTCCCCTCTGGCCGGCCCAGCCTGAGAACCCCAGCACTGCTGTGAGGTGGGGGAGCCAGACTTAACCTCTAACCCTTCCTGGTGGGCCCTTGGCTTGATGACCTTTGACCTTTATCTACTTCTGCAGGTTTGCCTCAGGTGAGCTAAGTCCCCAGTCATGGGGCCCCCTACAGCCCCCCTCTCCCCAGGCCC
Source organism: Physeter macrocephalus (assembly GCF_002837175.3). NCBI lineage: Eukaryota > Metazoa > Chordata > Mammalia > Artiodactyla > Physeteridae > Physeter > Physeter macrocephalus. The sequence continues at coordinate 120,965 of NW_021145301.1, forward strand.
TCTGGCCTGAGGGCACCAGATACCCCATATGGCAATGCCCCTACCTCCTGCAGGATGTATTTGGAAATCTGAGGTCCTACCACCTACCAGAGAAGTTCCTGGTGGCCAGCATAGTGGTGAGGATGGCTCCCTGCAACAGATAAGAGGAGGGGGTTTGGGGGGGAGGAGGCCAGAGGTGAGGGGGGAGAGGAGAGACAGAGAAATGGGAGGGGAGTGGGGAAGGAGAGGCAGGTGCTCCATTCAGACACAAAGCCAAAGCTTTCTGCCCCTTGCCCTCCATTCCTCCATTTCTCTCACCCCACAGCCCCGAGACCATCCATCCCCAACTCCCTGGAGAAGGGTGAGGCAGGGGTGAGCTAGGCCTTAGCTGGCACTGCTCTGGGTACATGGCCATCCTAGGAGCAGATATTAATAGATTCCATCGGCCTGGCCAGAGCTGGTGGCTGTGCTCCGGGACACCTGTCAGTGGGGCTCCTAAAGGCCAAGGAAGTTTCCTGACGGGGCAAGGACAGTAGACTCTGCACCCCTTAGTCCCCCGCCGTCTCCACCCTCTGCCTAGGGCACTCAGCTCCTCACTCCAGTACTAGTTCGCCCCTCTGTGGCTCCTGGGTTCGGAACCCTGGGTTAATGAGGAAAAAAGCTCCTCTGTCAATGAAAGGGCTGGGGACCAATGGTCCTCCTGGTTCTAATTGCTGTCTGATTTGAACACTCTCTGGGTCTGACAGTCCATGATTTTAAGACTCCCTGACTCTGACATTTTGAGACTTCTTCTGTGACAGTTCCCACTGTGGGGTTGGGGGTGAGACGCAATTCTCCTGGCATCATGCTGGCCAGCACCCCGTTGGCCCATGTGCCTGTCCTGAGCCACCATGCCAGGCCTGGGAGCAGTTGGTGAGGAGGTTCCGAAGGAGCCGGGGCCTCAGCATCTGTCACTCAGCATGTGGATGGCTTTTCTGTTCCGACCAGCTGGGGACCCCTTGTTTGCTCTTCCTACCTGCTCACGGGGTCCCTGGCAAAAGGTCTAGGCCAGGAGATGTCACGGCCCTGAGAACACACAGACCTGCTGAGAGGCTGGCAGCTTAGGGCCCACCTGGGTCACACTGTGGCTTCCTTGGAGCCACAACCCCTGTCTAGTCCCTTGGCCATTCCTCTCCAGTGCTTGGCAGCTGGGGTCTCTCACCCCCACCGTGGTCTCCTGCCCAGTCACAGGTCACCCCCGGAAACCTCTCCCAGCCACGCCGAAACACTTGCAGTCCCACTAAGGGGTCATGCTCACGCCTCCAGACGTCTGCACAGGCTTTTCTCTGTGTCTGGAACATCTGCCCAATCTGTCTCTATACTGTTAATACCTGCTTATCCTTCGGGATCTCAGCTCAAATGACACTTGCCCAGGAAGCCTTCTGGGATCCTTCCCTGGTCCATCCAGACCTGCTCCATGGCCCTGCTATGCACTCCCACAGCCTCAGGGCATGTGGTCACAGCACTCACCACTGCCCCATAACGTCTCCATCACTCGTCTGTCCTCACCGCTGCTCACTGCCCAGCCCAGGCAGCCGGCGTTCAATAACACTTGTTGACTCAACAAAGGAAAGAACTAGTGAGCAGGTCTCTTGGCCACTGTGGAGACCCAGGCCAAGCTACTCCCACAGCCGGGGGGCATGGAGGGTGAGGACCTGCTGTTACCTTCAGTTTTCTCCTGGCGTTGAACTTCTTCAGGCAGTCCACGGTCTCCTGTCTGTGCATGCAGGAGGCCACGGTGGACCGGTGCTGAAGGGAGGCGGGGAGAGGTCTGTGAGCGGAAGGCAAGCCCTCCCTCCCCCTCCAGAGTATCCTATGGATGTGGTTGTCATCTTGGGGGAATGATATTTTGTTCTAGCGGATGGTGTAAACATCCTGGCAATGGACATTCAAAGCCAGTAGCACCCCCAGTCATTGTGCCAACCCAGAATACCTCCCACTTGCCACTCTCCCCCAGAGAACAACAGTGGGGTCCGTGTCTCTTGGATTAAGCTCCGTCGGCCCCATGCTGGGCCCTCAGGCCCAGGGGCAGGGGCCAGGCCTCCGCAGGGGCCTTATTCCTGAGGTCTGGAGGGGCTCCCAGGAGGGGCCTTGCCGAGGAAGGCTCACCGAGATCCAGGGGTGCTTGAGGGCCTCGGCGGCCGTGATGCGTTTGGATGGGTTGATGGTCAGCATCTTGTTGATCAGATCCTTGGCTTCCGGGGTGACGGTGTCCCATTCTGGTGACGGGAACTGGAAGGGGCAGAGGGGCCAGGTTTGCCCAGCCTACCCCAGGCCACCCCTGCGATCCCCCAGCCCCTGACTGGCAGGGGAGCAGGCAGGGGTCCTAGTGTCCTTCTACTGGGGCGTCCACAACCAGGAAACGGTGCAGGGTCCCCTGACCCCAGGACAAATCAGAACAATGGCCGGGGAAAGGAGGCCTCCCTCAGCTTTCCTGAAGCTGCGTCTTATCTGCAAAGCAGCCAGACAGTAGTTATAGAACCCAGACTTCAAAATCAGAAGTTTGGGTTCAAGTCCTGGCTCTGCCTCCTGGGCTGTGTGAGCTTGGGCAAGTCATGTGACCCCGAGAGATGTTGTGAGGATTGAATATGATGTAGAACACGTAGCACATAGCTCAATAGACATCAGCCATGCAGAAAAGCAGTACAGCTTGGTTGTTAGAAGCATGGACACTAGAGCCAGACTGCCTGAGTTTAAATCCCAGCTCTACCGTTTCTTAGCTCAGTGGTCTGGGCATTTATTTAACCTCTCTGTGCCTCAGCTTCCCTATCCGTAAAATAGGGGTAACAATAGTACCTATGTCAGGACTGGTGTGAGGATTAACTGTAGTAATATATAGAAAGCATTTAGAAGACTGCTATATGTGTTAGTTATTATTACTATTTGTATATACAATATATAATATGTGTGTATGTGTGTGTACCTATATTTATGTATGTATGTATGTATACATGTATGTATGTATGTATCTATCTCTCTATACATAGAGAGAGAACCTGGCTCCTGGGGCCTCTGCCCCCTGACCTCTCACACCATGTGGGTGCTGCTTCTGCCCTCTGGGGCCCCATGGACTAAATCCCATCCCTTAGATGCCCAAGTCATTAGGCACTGCCAGCTCATGGCCTGGCCCCAGTCAGCCCTCAGGCTCCACCCCGTAGCTAGAGAGTGGCAGGAGGCCTAAATGGGCTGGGAGGGTGGGACAGGGTCATCCTCGGGTCTCTGGCCTCACTGGGCCTTGGCCCTCACTGGATGGGGCCCAGCGGATGACAGGGAGGCTGGAGAGAGGAGCAACACTCACATCATAGGCGCCGGCTTTGATCTGCTGGTACAGGCGGTGCTGGTCCTCATCCCAGAATGGGGGATACCCAACCAGCAGGATGTACAGGATGACCCCTGAGGAGAGGACCAGCAGAACCTTCAGCCTCATGAGGAGGAGTGATGGGGTGGGGGGGAGTGAGGGAGGAGAACGATGGGAAAGGACAGAGAGGGCACCAGAGGGTCAGGCAGCCAGGAGGACTAAGGGGCCTTTGGATGGACTCACCACAGGCCCACAGATCCACAGGCTTCCCGTACGGATCCTTCCGCAGCACTTCTGGGGAGAGGTATCCGGGTGTCCCTGCGAACCCTGCTCCCCAGACACACAGACAGGCAGACACACACAGAGAGGTTGGCAAGTAAGTAACCCGGAACAAGATCCTGCTGGAAGAGGGATGAGGTTGCCCTGGAGATGGGGAAAACGCCCCCTGGCCCCAGAGCCGGCCAAAGGCTGGAAGCCCTGGCCTGGTAAGATACCAACGCCTCTAGACCAAGGTGGACGAGGACGGAGTATACCTGTCACCACGCCCCCCCAGCACCGAGAGCCTCATGGCAACGTCATTGATCCGTCCCAGGGTCCTGCCTCAGAGTCACAAAATTCTAGCACAACCCTCCCGGCAACCACCACCAATCAATCGCTGGTGGCTCTAGAGGTGAAATGTCCTTGCCTGTCAGTTCCAGGCTGAGCTGAACCCTCACCCACTCCCCACCCCTTCCAGGAGCTGGTCCTGGGATGGCAGAAGGCCTGTCCCTAACTCTGGCTTTGCCCTAAGTCACTTAGGTAGGTCTCTTTTCCTTCTGGGCCTCAGTTTCCTCATCCGTGAATAATGGATTAGGGATTCCTATCCTAAACACCTCCCAGCACTGTTGGGAGGATTCGTTGAAATAATGGACACCCAAAATGTTTTAACGAGTAATTGTGAGAATAGTTCCTATTTCATGAGTGTGTGTGCTAAGCAGGGCTGAGAACTTTCTATGCCTGATCTCATTTAATCCTCACACCACCCCCAAGGATCATACTATTATTATCCCCATTTTATAGATAAGGAAACAAAGGCTCAGGGAGGTGAAATGACTCACCCAAAATCATATACCTTGTAAGTAGCAGAGTCAGGATTTGAACCCAGAGCTCTGGCTCTTAACCACTGATCAACATTGCCCACTAAAAAGTAACCCCAGATAGCTGAAAGGACTCAATTATGCCAAAATCCCAGAGCACACTGGATCATCTGAGCTTAAATCCTGGCTCTACCCCTTTTCATCTCCCTTGACCTTTTCTTAGTTTCTTAGCCTCTGTTCCTCATCTGTAAAATCAGGATTAATAATCTAGCACCCAGGCTGTTAGGGGAACTCATGGAAGCCCCTAGCCAGCAGTGCTGGATGTGCGTGTGAAGAAGTCACATACTGTTTTAATGACAACCATGTCCCTGCACCAGGCCCCCATGGAGCTAGGGCGGGTGACCCCCACTGACTCAGAAGCTGCAGGGATGGGGGGTTCTGCTCCCTGAGCCCCAGATGGGGCAATAGCGATCTCCTCTGCTCGGGCAGAGGGCTCCTAGCGGCTGACGTGTCAACTCAAGGTTGGCCCCCAATACCCCTGACACCCCTTGCCCCTACTCACCAAACCATGCCTGCTGTTCCCCCTCCACCTCTATGGCCAGGCCAAAGTCCGCCAGCTTCACTGCGGCGCCCTTGAGCTTGGAGGCCAGTAACAGATTCTCCGGCTTCCCAGGACCAGAGGAAAGAGGGAAAGGGGGAGAGGAAAAAGCCAGAGGACAGTGAGCAGATTCAGAACCTCACCTCTGAAGCTCTGGGCTTATAGGAAGAGCAGCTGAGCGACCCAGAGGCACACCACCCACCCCCACCCCCCCAGCCCCGAACACAGAACCCTGAGCTTCCCAGAGAGGGGACTACCCCACTGTAGCCCTCCACCTTCTGCAATAGGAAGACCCTTCTTCAACCTGCCAACCCCTCCATCCCCTTCCCTCAGGGTTTGGCTCTGGGGCTGAGGTGGGGGTGGGGCAGTGGGGAAACAGCCATCATCACAATAAGGAAAAAGAAGCAACATATATTGTGCTTCCACTATGTGTCAGCCCCTGGGCTAAGGGTTTTGCATACATCATTCCATTTATTATCTCAACAACCCTTTGGGGTAAGCATTATTATCTCCATTATCCACAGTGGCCTTCTTACATCCCCTGAAACAGTCACGCTTGTTCCCACCTCAGGGCCTTTGCACTTCCTGCTCCCCCTGCCTGATTTACTCTCCCTCCGTGCGTCACAGGTTTGGCTCCTTCTCATCATCCAGCGCTCACCTTCATGTCACCCCCTCCAAGAAGCCCTCCATGACTACTCTATCTAAAGGAGGAGTCCCCAGGTATCTTCTGTCTTAGCTCCTTGTTGTTACCTTCATAGATCTCATCACAATTTCTAATGTGTTTTCCCATCTGTCTATGTGCTTGTTCATTATCCGTCACCTCTGTACAATATGAGTTTCTTATGTGTTCTGTCCACCAATGTATCACCAGCACCTAAAACAGTGGGCGGCACATAGCAGGCACTTAAGTATTTGTCACATGTATAAAGATGAGGAAACTGAGGTTCAGAGAGGTTAAGTGACTTGACTGAGATCACACAGCTAGTAACTGATAGAACCAGATCGAGGCATAGTCTGGCTCCAGAGCCGTGATCTGAACCACTCTAGGCTGAGAGATGTGGGGCCTCCTATGTGCCACCTGGCCTGTGGGTCATGAAGGCTGTCATCTTCTGCTGGGTCTGGAAGACAGGAAATCCCCCTCCTCAGGGCAGAGAGGTATTAAAAGTGGGAACTTTTCAGTTAGAAAGCCCTAGCTTCTGTTCCCAGTGCTGCCACTTCTATGCTGTGGAACTTAGGCAAATTCTTTCACCTCTCTGAGCTTTAGTCTCCTCTCCAAAAAGTGGGGAGAATGCTTACTTCGTGGGGTGGCATATGGATTAATTACGATAATCCCTGTAAAGCACTTCGCAGTGGACTACAAATGCTTGATAAGTATCAGTACTCATATTTTTTGTTTGGGGAGGAAGAGCGGGGGCTCTGAGTCCCTGGAGAGAGCTAGTTTCTTTTGACCCCCTTCCCTACTGGGACTTCTGAGGAGTCCCATACCTGGCCTTTCATTGCCCCAAACCAGGCAGGATGCAAACAAGTACAGCTTCTTCTGCCCCCCGTTAAGGCCTCTTTGGTCCTCTGGGGACAGTGTTCCCAACGTGTCCTGGGTCTCAGTAGCTCTCCTGCCCTGATTTGATGCATGTGCCACTAATTAATCTATCCGGAATGGCCTAAATTTGTGCTGCCTCACCCCGTTCCTCCTCTCGTGCAGGGGCTATGGTTATAATGGGAACAGGCCCTCGGGGAGAGCTGCCCTACAGTCTGACCAGAGACTCTCTTTGCGTGCACACTTGCCTGTGGGTCTAGAATGAGACACTGGGAGCTCACCTGGGCTCAGGTGCAGAGCCACAGATGGCTCGTGACAGTCAGAGGTGAGCAGGGGTTCTGGTCAGAGCACTGCACCCCAAAGAGGGATCTGGACTGACTGCAGGATGCCCAGAGAGGGTACCCGGGATGAGGAAGGCCTGGAAATCCCATCCTAGGGGGGAATGCAGGAGAACAGCCTGCAGAAGCCTTAGGAGCTACTACAAAGCCACTCACGTGCCTCCAGGGTGCTCTGAGCCGGAGGTTTGACCTCTGTGTGGCCCCAAAGGGTAGAACTGGGGTTCACAGGCGAAGCCCCACAGTGGGAAAGTTTGAAGGAGCATTTGCTAATAGTTCAAGGGGCTACCCCATAAGAAGTGAGTTCATAGTCACTGAAAGTCAAAAAGCAGAGGTTTGATGGACACCTGGCAGAGTCACCTAGAAGGGTTAGGTGACCTGCAGAAGCAGGAGGTGCAGTGAGTGGCTTTTTGGTCCCAGCCCACCAGGAGCATGGGATCTGGGGTCAGAAGTCCAGGGCTCCAGCCCAAGCTCAGGCACAACTGAACTGCCTGTTCTCTGGCAAATCCCTTGGATTCTTTAGGCCTTAGTTTCCTGCTCTGCAAAATGGGGGTGGTGTCATGCAGCTACCACACACTGATGCCCTGAAGCCCAGCAGAGGAGCACCGTGAAGCATGTGCTGACCGGGCGAGGCCGTGCAGCTGGTGCCAAGCTTAGACTCCACATCTGCTTAGTCCTGTCCATCTCCTTCAAGTGGGAAGAGCGAGGACTTGGAGGGCCCCAAAGCCTGTTTTCCTACCTCACCACTCCCCTCAGAGGCCCAGAAGCGAGACTGATAACACATCTGTGTACCGGGCACTGTGCTGTCTCCTTTGACATCCTCACCAACCCTGTAATGAGGTTGCTATGGCAACCCCTACCATAACGAAGCTGAGGCAGTGCAGCTAGAAAATGGCCCAGCTGGGATTTGGACTCCACCAGAGCCAGCCTTGGTGGCCTAGCTGCCTCTCACCTGGCCTGGCACAAAGCACCTGAGGCTGGGAGTCGGGAAACCTGCCAGATGCTCCACCTCCCTGAGCCCGGTTTCCTCATCTGAAGAGTGGGAGAGATATTCCCCACCCAGCCCAATTCAGGGAAGCTAACGGGGTTCTGATAGTATCTCTGGCTCTGCAGGTGGAGGGAAGGGCAGGGGACGGAGGAGCAGGCTCCCGGTGAGCCGCACCCTCAGGTGGGTCACTCACCTTCAAGTCCCGGTGTACCACCCCCATCTGGTGGCAATGCAGCACGGCCTCCAGGATCTGCTGGATACAGTGACTGAAGAGAGAGAGGAAGGGGGCAGGGGGTGAGGGCGGGCTTCCCCTGGGAAGCCAGCAGGAGGGAGTGCTCTGCCCCCAGGCACCATTGCCAGGCTGCACCTGGAACTCACCTGGCATCTGCCTCACTGTAATACTCCCGGGCCACGATGTCTTCAAACAGCTCCCCGCCGGTGACGCTGGGGAGACAGGCACTGAGTCACTCACCCACAGAGGCCCCAGGTGCCACGTCTTTTGGAAAAGTCTCCAGGAAGCTAAGAGTGGGGCCCAGGGACCTCAGAACCTCAGCCCCAAAGGGAGGGGCCCCAGAAGCCACAGGGGTGCTCCCCACTACAACCCCCTTCCTGACTTCCAGCCCACCCTTCCACTGACCTCTCTCCCATCCACGCTCGGGGAGAGCCAGGCTGAGGTTAGAACTGGGGGTGAGACACTCAGAACACGTCACTATGATTCATTAGGCTCCTGGAAACCCAATGGCTGGAGCTTTTTTGTTTTTTAACAGACTATTTTTGGGGGAGAGGGGGTAGCTAAATTTTTGGTGAATGTGGTGAAATTTTTTGTGAACTAATTTTTTGGTTCACATCAAAATTGAGCAGTAGGTACAGAGATTTCCTATAGCCCCGCTGCACATCCCCCCACCCCGACATGCACAGACTCCCCCATTGTCTCAAGCATTGTTCTTTACCCATGAGACCAGGAGCCACTGAGACTTCTCAGTTCATATTTGCTTTTCATTCAATTGACTGGCTTTAAAAACTTCAAATTTATTCCAAAAGGAAACTTTATATCACCACTAGAAATGGAAGACCAGCATCACTGGCCACAAATAGAAACGAAACTAAATATATGATGATGAAAGTTAAAAGTGTTTGTTGGTGTGTCAGGAAAACCAGCCTGCACTGCTCAGGTGGCAGGCCTACCATGTTTTGGGAAACTCTGTATCAGAAGAGGGAATTCAGCCCAACCTAGGAGGCATGTGGACTCTTCAGGCCAAGAGACCCAGTGAGGCCATCCCTGCCAAGGCTGTCCCCATCCCCACTCTACACCCCAGGATGGGGCCAGACTCACAGGTCAAAGATCAGGTAATGGTGTCCCTCCTCGGAGATGCTGTCGTGGAGCCGGACTGTAGGAGGAGCCAAGGCAGCTGGTTACGCAGGACACAGGGCTCCCCACTCCCAGCCTCCCTCTCACCCCTCAAATAGCCAACATTCCAGTTTCTCCGAAAGACACTGAGCACAAGCCAGTTGCCAGGTGCCTTGACAAATACATATGAACAAAGGATCACTGACATTTGGCTTCCCCAAAAGATGCCTGGGCTTAAAGACTAAAGACCCCTGCTTTGGTCAAAGTTTGGTCTCCTTCCCTCTCCAACCTTCAGTTTCCCTGCTGGGAAGGCCAGTGTCATGGAAAGACCTGTGGCTCAAATCTCTGCCACTTGCTAGCTGTGAGACTTTGGCCAAATTGCTATCCCTTTCTGAGCCTCTCTTTCCTTGCCTGGACAATGAGAATGAAACTCCTGGACTCGCAGGCTTCTTGTGAGAATTCCATGAGGCACACAATCGATGTTTACTCAGTGCTGGCCCTGTGCTAATGGCCCTACTCTGCTTCCAGGTCTGAGGTGATAGCAGAGCTGGTGGAGGGGGGAATGACATTTGTCCCTGAGTTCTGGCTGCTGAGAAACTGTCATCTCTTCATACCTCATTTACCAAGAACAAAGGCAGAGCTCCCAGGAGCCCAGAGCTTCCAAATTATGCCCTGAGCTTCTGGGAAAAAGAAGGGGGCCCAAGGCCTGGGGCTGACTCTGTGGTGGGGTCCCACACCCTGCCAGCCAAGGACAAGTTCTCCCAGGACAAGTTCATGTCCTTCCCTGCACCACAACTTAAAAATGGCCGTGGAGGGGGGTGTGGGCTCAAAGAATTATGGTACATTGCACAATGGAAAATTACACAGCTGTTAAAATAATGCGGCAGTTATGTATCCACTGGTTTGGAATCATCTCTAAATTATGCTGTTCAGTGAAAAAGCAAAGAGCAAAGCAGTATGCATAGTCCTTTTCTGAAAGGATGTATTTCAGCTTGTGTACGGCATAAGTCTCCCTGGAAGGATACAGAGATGTGGGCACTCAGGGTGCCTTGGAGAGGGGAATTGGGACGGCTGGGGTTGTGGGTCGTTGTGACTTTCCGCTGTAAGCCCTAGTGCCATCTGAATTCCTGCCATGTCCATGTATTTCTGACTCAATACTGAGCCCCCTAAAGAGCTTATGGCCCTCATATTGGCACATAAAGTTTGGAGAAGCAGGCATTAAATACCTCCAGAGTGTGTCTACAGAGATGAGGATCAGAGATGGAGAATGAAGGGGATACAAATTTAAATAAAATGTCTTTTAAAAATCTTAAATGATATATATTTATAAATAATGACTGAAAGATGTTTTTAAACTATCTTAAAGCAAAACTAAAAAGTAGGTAGCCTGAGAGTACATATAATATAATCCTGCTTTAATTGTTTATCAACATTTTATTATAAAAAATTTCAAACAGAGTCAAGTGAATACCCAAGTACCTACCACCTGGGTTCTATCATTAATGTCTTATTATACTTACTTTATTATATTTCTATCTATCCCTTCATCCTTTAACCTATTTCAATTTGTTAATGCATTTCAAAGAAAAGACAGGCTTGACTTTTGAAATGTATGTGTTTTAAACTGAGCATCCTGTATTTTCTGAGTGCAGAATCTGACAACTGTACATTGGTGCCCTGCCCAGACCCCCTTTAGTAAGATGGTGCTGCCATCCTGCAGCTGCAGTGGGTTGGCTTACCACGCACAGTCGCCCTCCTTCTCTGGAGAATAGCGCACTGCTGATGGAGCCACCTTGCCCACAAGGTTACCTATAGCCTTCAGCCAATGATGGACTAATGTGGGGAGGCACAGTCTGTGCAAAGGGCCAGTCTCCTTACCTCAAGGAGGGACAACTCCAGATGTTTATGTTCCAGAGGCCTCCCCACTGCACCCCCCACCTGGGACCAAGTCAGAGTTAGACTGACCTGAGGCCACGTTTCTGCTCAGTTCCCTCCCCTCCCTCCATCCTGCTTCACCCCATCCCTTACAGGCTTCCCCTGGGAGCACACCCTCAGTAAACCACACGCACCTGAATCCCTGCCTCAGGCTCTGTTTCTAAGAAACCTGACCTGAGGTAATATGTTTAGATGTACTTGAGAAGGTACAGATATCAGATATTACATGGAAGCATATATCATCAATGTTAGCTCTAGATGCTGAGGTTATAGGAGATACCTTTAAAATTATTAGTCTTCTCATTCATCTACCATAAAATTGCATTAACAGTGTATCAGGGCAAAGTTTTGAAAAACACCCTTTCCTCCAAGAGGATTCTTGGGCAGCAGACTCCTTCCTGTCTACTCTGCTCAGGTGTTTTTTGTTTTTTTTTTTTGCGGTACGCGGGCCTACCCCTGCCGTGGCCTCTCCCGTTGCGGAGCACAGGCTCCGGACGCGGAGGCCCAGCAGCCACGGCTCACGGGCCCAGCCGCTCTGCGGCACATGGGATCCTCCCCGACCGGGGCGCGAACCCGGCTCCCCTGCATTGGCAGGCGGACGCGCAACCACTGCGCCACCAGGGAAGCCCCTGCTCAGGTGTTTTAACTCCTCTTTCCTGAGTGTGCGAAGCTCTGAGAAGCCAAGCTACATCCAGAACCGTCTCAAAAAGAGCTTTTAGAACTGGGTCAACAGCCATTTCGGAGGAGCTCCAAGAAGACTGGGGTTCCAGATCTACCCTCTGACCAGGAGCCTCAGCCCCTTTTAGAGAAGGTCCTCAGGGCTCAGGGAAATGGACAGAATGCAGGGGCGAGGGGCGTATCCAGAGCTGCCTGTAGCTCAGATGGTGCCTTTGTGCTGATCATAAAAGGCTGGCCCTCTGATCAGCCAGGTGAGGGTGATATGGGCTGGATTCCGGCCTCCACAAGCCAACTGGAGTTGGCTTCAATCCCCGAGAGGTGGTTGAATCATGGCTCAGAGCTCAGGAGACAGGACTCCTCATTTCTGTGCTGTTTTCACACACAAAACCTTGCCTCCCGTGGATGGAAGCTGTCCTCAGGAAAAACTCAACCCAGAGCCCAAGAGAGGCAAGGATTCAAGGGTCATGGCCTATGTGACAGTCCCATCTCCTGATGGGGAGACTGGCATGTCTGTGCTCATTGATTTATGCTGTCACTGCTTGGTAAAGAACAAACAAATCTGTAACCTAGTTTTCATTTGTGTAGCTGGATTCATGAACTTCTGACATTCCTGTCCTATTTCCAACAGTTACCATTGCTTTCTTTGAAACTGAAGCGTGGTGCTTGACCCCCTGGCCACTGCCCCGCCCCCCAACAGCACACTCCTGATATTCACAGAAGGACTGAGAACATGGGCTCTGCAGTCAGACTCTCTGGGTTTGCCTTCCGGCTCCACCTCTTAGAAGTTGCGCAACTTTGGGCAAATTACGTAACCTCTCTGAGCCTCCTCTCCTAGCAGCAGTGCTAATACCACTGCACTGGACTGGTGTGGGGGGTTAATGCAACGATGTTCGTAGAGCACTCCACACAGTGCCTGGAACTGGGAAGAACTTAATAAATGAAGGCATCATCATCTTCATCACTGACTAACCTCACTTCCCTTGGCCACCCCAAATCACCTGCTAAACTCTCAGGTTGTCTTCTACTCCCTGGGGTGGCCTTTGGGGTTCAGGGGCGGGTCTGCCTCATCAGCAGGTGCTAATGGTACAGAGAATAGAGTACCGTCCTCCCCGAAGCAGGATCTAGGAGGTAAATGCTTTGTGCATAGCACAGCTGGATCCACCTGTGCTGAGCCAGGGACCTCCCTGACCTAGTCCCCTGTGTATGTCTGGGCAGTGGCCATACCTTGGCTGGACTCACCAAGCAGCCTGAATAGGACTCAGCCTAGTTTCTCTGGGCACAGACCCACTTCTCAGGTTCTGCATCCACATCTGGACCTCTTTGCACTTCTTTGGGCAGATTCCAATCTACTTTGAACTGAGATGCTTGGAGGCTCAGGAAGCGGTACCCTCCAAGGACACTTCCAGCCCTAACAATAGCTTCAAGTTCCTCTGAGTGTCTTCCTGTTCTGGATCTCAGCTCTGCTCTCCATGTCCCTGTCCATCAGCCACCCCCACCCCCTCCCCACCATCATTTCTATTTTTTTTTTTCCTTTGGCTGCACTGCACGGCTTGCAGGATCTTAGTTCCCCGACCAGGGATTGAACCCGGAACCCCTGCAGTGGAAGCAACGAGTCCTAACCACTGGACAGCCAGGGAAATCCCCCCAATCCTCATTTCTTCCGCACATCCTCAGAGACTAGCAGAGGCCTTGGCACGTGGTGGGGCCTCGGATGCCCTTGACATCAGGTGAACAAATGGAGTAAATGACTCAATGACGATGATGAAGATGATAGCTGCCATTTCTGAGATTTTACCAACTGCCAGGCTTGTGCTAAGTGCTTTACTTACAATATCTCATTTAACCCTCACAACAGTTCTAGAAAGTGAGTAGCATGATTATCCTCATTTCACAGAGAAGGGTACTGAGTCTGAGAGGTTCATAGCCTGCCCAAACTCAAACACCATATAAAAGGCAGAGCTGGGGGACTTCCCTGGTGGTGCAGAGGTTAAGAATCCGCCTGCCAATGCAGGGGACACGAGTTTGAGCCCTGGTCTGGGAAGATCCCACATGCCGTGGAGCAACTAAGTCCATGCACCACAACTACTGAGCCTGCACTCTAGAGCCCATGAGCCGCCCATGCACCACAACTACTGAGCCTGCACTCTAGAGCCCATGAGCCACAACTACTGAGCCCACATGCTGAAACTACTGAAGCCCGTGCGCCTAGAACCCGGGCACTGCAACAAGAGAAGCCACTGCAATAAGAAGCCTGCGCACTGCAACAAAGAGTAGCTCCCGCTCGCCACAACTAGAGAAAGCCCGCACACAGCAACGAAGACTCAACGCAGCCAAAAATAAGTAAATAAAATAAATAAATAATTTTTCTGTTGTTGTTGTTTTTTTTTTTTTTTTTTTTGCGGTACGCGGGCCTCTCACTGTTGTGGCCTCTCCCGTTGCGGAGCGCAGGCTCCAGACGCACAGGCTCAGCGGCCATGGCTCACGGGCCCAGCCGCTCCACGGCATGTGGGATCTTCCCGGACCGGGGCACGAACCTGTGTCCCCTGCATCGGCAGGCGGACTCTCAACCACTGCACCACCAGGGAAGCCCAATGAATAAATTTTTTAAAAGGCAGACCTAGGATTTGAACCCAGGTGTGTCTGACTACAAACTCCATTCTCTTAACCACTGTGTTATATATAATGCCCCAAAATGACGACTCAAAATCTTCATGGCTCAAAGGAATGAGAATCATATGAAGATTTAGGCAAGAGGCAAGACTTCAGGTAAGGTTGTTCTGTGGGAGGGTATAGACTGAGAAAAAGTGGAGCAGCTTAATGATAATAAAGCTCTTACGGGGGGTTGTTATTGTACTATGCTTTATGTGATCATCATAATCCTACAAGGTCTGTATCATTTCCATTTTCCAGATGAGAAAATTGAGCTTCAGAGCAGTTAAACAACATGTCATGGATCACACAGCAATTAAGCAGCAAACACAGGATTTGAGCTGCAGTCTGTCAGCCCCAGAGCCCGTAACTTACTCCTCCCCTTTAGAGCGGGGAATGAGCGGAGAAGGAGAAGGCAGCGTTGACCTGAGACAGCTGCAATTGTGTAGCGGCGCACGCGTGCGCGCACACACACACACACACTCCCCGCCTCCTTCCTCCAGGACTGATGGCCTTTCTAAGTACCATGGGATTTTATAGTCAGAGACCACTCATGACCCCCTCCATTGTACAACTGGGGAGCTGGAGGCCCAGAGAGGGTAGGAGCTGCCCACGGTCATAAACAGGTCAGGGGCCAGGATCCAACCAGGGTTGCTCCCCGCCAGCCGCCTTGCCACCCCTTCTCCGACTCTAGCCCTGGAACCTCTAGCTGCTGTGTGTACAGCTCTGCTCCTTTTCCCAGGCACTGGGAAGGGGAGGTGCCTTCTGGGTATAAATAGCAGATGGAGATGCTTCTCTTCCGCAGGGAAGTTAACCCTTGGGGCCCTGGACATAGAGAGATGCTTCCCTCCTGAGGGAGAAGCCTTGGTAGCTGTCAGAGCTGGAATGTTCCTTACAGAGCACCTAGACCTTGTTCCTCAAGTGTGGTTGGTGAGCCAGCAGCCGTGGCATCACCTTGCAGTGTGTTAGGAATGCAAAACCTCAGGCCCCATCCAGACCCACTCAACTAGAATCTACCTTTTAACAAGATGCCCAGCTGGTCCAGACAGTCCCCTCCTTGTGAAAATGGGAGAAGTGGCTCAGAGAGGGTAGTGCTCCTACCCAAAGTCACACAGCCGTTCCCTGACAGAACTATATCTAGAATCTGCACTCCCTCCCCTCCATGACTCAGAACACTGCCAGGCTGGGACGCAGCCCCCAAGTTGTGCAGGGGTGGGGGAGGGGAGGTCAGGTAGTTATGTGCTCTTTCAGTGCCATCCTGCCCGCCCTGGGCTCAGCTGCTCCATGCAGCCTGCGTTCAGTCCACCCTGGGCAGGGGCCGCCTTGGGGCTGGCCTCAGAGAGGCCGGCACTGCAGGTCTATGCAGGTGGGCAGGGCCATGGAGCCAGGCTGACTCAGCATGGGGGTGTTTGGGGAGTGGGCTGCACTGGTCAAGGCCAAGCTTGGCCTATTTTCGTCTCTCTCAGAGCTTGGGGAGTTTTCCTGAAACAGCTTTTCTGAAGGAGGCTGCCGGCAGCGTGGGCTGGGAGGAAGGGCCCCTTCTTCACCTTCCCCCCCAACCAAGCTGCTCACCGAGGAGTGCAGAAACCAAGACACCCCCTTTCCCACCTCTGTTGCCGCAGTCCCGAGAAGAGAGCAGCTACCCCCTCCCCTCAACAAACACCCACCAGGGCAGGCAGGGGAGCTGGGCCAGGCCCCACCTGTACCCCTCACCCATCCCCCATGCTCACCAATGTTGGGGTGCTTCAGCAGGCGGCAGATGCGGGCTTCACGCTCCAGCTTCTGGTGGTCTGAAACACAGATGTCCAGGTGAGTCCAGGTGAGGGAGGAACCTCCACCCATCCCATCTCTCCCTCCTCACAGCCTCTAATGACCTCCACCTCCCAGGGCAGCACCTGGGACCTGGGTAAGCTCGCCTTTTGGATAGAGCCTCTGGGTCCTCCAGGAAGGCAGTGGGTTGCAGCGAAATAGAGAGAGGCTGGGTTTGCAGTGACACAGAAGTCCCTTCCCCTCCCTTGGCTTTCAGGGCTCTCAAACGAGGGGCATCTCCTTCTTGTATCAGAGCCAAGCTCCAGGCAGTCTGGAACATCCCCACTCCCACAACAGGCTCCAGCTGACCCTCCTCCAGCCCTGCCCCTCACACTACACCCTAGACGGACTGAACTGCTGAACTTCACCTCTCCAGGCACGCGCTGCTCAGCCCTCTCACTCTGGAGCCTTCGCACACGTGGTTCTCTCAGCTTGGAAAGCTCCCTCTCAGTCTCCCACCTGTTCTTCACCGGCCGTCATTCACTCCTACCCATCCTTCGATGTCACCCTTTCCTGGCAGCCTGCCCTGACTACCAGCTGGTAGGGGCGCCTCCTCTGTGCTCTCGGGGCCCCTGGACAGCACGTCCCATTCTGTCTCAGGGAGATCGCTGTCCTTGAGGACGAGGACTTGGTCTCTGTTGTGCCTGTGGCATCTACCCAAATGCCTGGCCCATAGTAGGTGCTCAGGAAATAACTGAATGAAAGAACAAACTATTGAATGAATGAACCTTTCTAAGGGTGTGGGAATTCTCTGCAGGAGAAGGGCCGTATTAATTCACAGAAGCCGCCTCCCGTGAGACGAGTTGGGACCAGGGACACAGAGAGCCCCAAAGAATCTGCAGGTAGAACTTGGCCATGGCAGCCTCAGGGCTTACTCAGAGATCTCCCACCTGCTTCTCAGGACTTTTGTCCAAATCCCCTGGATTTCCCTGCCCACCTGGGAGAGAGGCCTTGCTCGGGGTCTGCACCTGTGGTCTCTGATACTGAGGCTGCTGAGAGCAATCACACCCATGACCCCACTCAGTCCTCCCAACAGCCCTGGGCTATGGGCATCACCGTCCCCATTTTAAGCATTTTGCAATTTCCTTTTTGGTGATTTTCTCCAATTTGGTATTTAATGCCTTAATTTTAAAAAACAAAGCAGTATATAAAAGGAGCCAGTCGCAAATGTAGACTATTTACTATGGGCCAGGCATTATGCAGAGCACTTTATATGCATCTCAAGCCCTCATGACAATCCTCTGAGGGTGTTGCTACCACTGTGCTGGCTTTACAGAGGAGGGAACAGAGGTTCAGAGAGATTAAGTATCTGGCCCAAAGTCACACTGTGGTGAGCAGTGGTGCCACGCTTTGTACTCAGGCAGTCAGGCTCCAGGCATAAGCTTTAAAACCTTAAGTCAGGGAGTTCCCTGGCATCCTGGCGGTTAGGATTCCAGGCCTTCACTGCCGTGGCCCAGGTTCAGTCCCTGGTCAGGGAACTGAGATCCCGCAAGCTGTGTGGCACGGCAAAAAACAAAACAAAACAACAACAAAAAACAACCCTGTGCTGTCCCATTTTCCACACCCTGACTCATCACCACCTCCTCCACCTGCCCCCTATTCCCGAATGGGAAAATTGAGGCCCACAGGAGGGAACTCACACAGATACTCAGAGGCGGAGCCAGGACTAGAACCCCTGTCTCTGAATGGCCCCTCCAAAGCAGGTGGGCACCAGGGAGGATGATGAGGATGGAGAAAGTCCCAGCCCTGTCTCCAGGCAGCCAGCTCCCCTCTCCCCTTCCCCCTCCATTACAGGAATCACCAGCCGCCCTCCAAGGGCTGCAGAAACCAAGATCAATACTGAAATGTGGCTTTTCCATCAGCAAAGCAATTAAGACCAATCCTTCCACAGAGTGGAAGCTCCACTCCCCAGCTAAAGGCAGTTACAGGCTAGGGGAGGGGAGGCTGGTCCAGGCTTAGGGGCATCCCCCGGTTCCTCTTCCCTCTCTGCATCCTTCCATATCATCCAGGGCAGGCGGAGGAAAGCTGATTCGCAGGCAAAGGAGGGGGATCCCCATCCAGGGCTGGCCAAGGGCCGGCCCTGAGCTGAGGAAGGCTAGACCCTCCCCAGCTCCAAACACTGTCCCCCACCCACCCATCCCCAGCAGAACCAGAAACCAGGCAGCTCAAAGTAGGGCCTATCAGTTGGGGCTGGGGGCCTCCTGGCCCAGGCTACACATTCAAGGGGTAAAGGATCTAAATCCAGAATTCTGATGTTTTTCTCCATGAGACGTCACCCGGGAGCAGAGCTACACTGACAGGATTGAAAGAAGAAAACGTTGGTCACACAGCTTCAAATGTGTTCCTGGGGACTTCCCTGGTGGCTCAGTGGTTAAGAATCCGCCTGGCAAAGCAGGGGACACGGGTTCAAGCCATGGACTGGGAAGATCCCACATGCTATGGAGCAGCTAAGTCCGCGCACCAAAACTACTGAGCCTGTGTTCTGGAGCCCGTGAGCCACAACTACTGAAGCCCACAAGCCTAGAGCCTGTGCTCTGCAGCAAGAGAAGCCACTGCAATGAGAGAAGCCCGTGCACCGCAACAAAGAGTTGCCCCCTCTCGCCGCAACTAGAGAAAGACCATGCACGGCAACGAAGACCCAACGCAGCCAAAAATAAATAAATAAATAAATTTATTAAAAAAAAAAAAAAAAAGTGCCTGGTTACCAGACCTCACTGCTGGAAAAGCCTAGGAACTAATTCTTTTTATAAATCTTGTAATCATCTTGTGCATAGTACAATTATACTGCATTGCAAATTTCAGTGCTAAAATCATTAATTTGTTGAATGTAAACATGTACTTTATACAATAATTTTTGTAACTCTGTTTGAAATGTTTTCATTTTCTAATATGTAAGGAACCTCAAGAAACGTAGGGACTGAGTTCCTCTTGACCTCTGAGGCCTTGCTCCATTAGGCAGATGGGGAAACTGAGGCCCAGTGCTAAAGGAGCAGTCTCTTTATCAAAATCAAGGTGGTCATCAAGGTGATCAAGCCTTATTACAACTCAGAGCTCTGAGGAACTACTCCTGAACACTCCCCCCAACCCCCAGCCAATAGTCCTGGGCAGCCACGGACCTCTTATTAAAATATAAATTAGATACTGACTTCAAACTTGCCAACAGCTTCCTAATGTACTTATAATACAATCCAAACTCCTCACCACATCCAGGAAGACTGCTGGGTGCTGGGTCTGACCTCATCTTGGCCTTGAAGCTCCAGTCACACTGGCCTCCTTTGCGGCCTCAGGCACTGCAGCCCCTTCCCACCTCAGGGCCTTTGCACCTGCTGCGCCCTCTGCCTGGAACACTCTTCTCCTGGGTCTTCTCGTGGCTGCCTCCTTTTCAGGCAGGTCCCAGCACAATGTCACCTCCTCAGAGAGCTTCCCTGGCTGCCTTTTCTGAATGTCCCTCCAGCCCCATCACTTCCTCATTACCCTGTCTTATTTTCTTTGTAACACCCATTGCTACCTGAAATCACCCAGCTTACTTGTGTGTTTAATGTTCTTTTTAGTCTCCCTCCTGTAGAAAACAGGTGCAATGAGAGCAAGACCTTGTCTGCTGGTCTCTGCCTTGTTCCCAGGGCCTAGAGCCACACAGCAGCTTGTCTAAGTTCCCATAGCCAAGAAGTGGCGGAGCTGGGATTTCAACCCATGTTCATAATTACTGTACTATATTGCCTCCCATTCTCATAATTGATAAATTAATCCATCCAGCTCAGTAGAGGCCCATGATGGTGAGGGGTCTGAGAGAAGCTAGTCTGCAGCCTCCTGCCTGGGTACCAGGAAGACTTGCTCCTAATGCCCATTATGATAAATCCTTTGTGAATCTTCTCCCCCTGTCCCTTGGGGCAGGCCTGGGGGCAAGATATTGAGGTTAAGGGGGACAGTCCTGCCCAGAGCTCGGCAGGCAGCAGATGGGTGGAAACTCTGGGGGGAGGTTCCTGGGGCCAGACAGTACCAGCAGGGCAGAGCGGGGCAAAGCAGAGCCCCAGGAAGTGCAGTCAGGGGCCTGAGGGCTCTGCCTGCAGAGGGGGTGGGCTCCAGCAGGCAGGTGGGTGGCAGGATTCTGGCTAGAGGCACAGGAACCAGGGCAGAAAATAGACCTCTGAGTCTCGGAACAGAAAATGTCCCCTCCCCGCACAGGACTTCAACAAGCCTCCAGATCCTAGGAGGTTGGAGAAATAATCCCGAGGGCCAAGAGTGCCAGGCAGGGGTGGGGAAGGTGATGAGAAAGACTGGAAAGATGTGTCTTACTGCCTCTTCGAAGCCTCCCTTGCATGGACCTGAAGCTCAGGGTCAGCCTGAATGATCTCACCCCGTGCTTCCCACCCAGTGTCCTGGGACTGATGGCCGGGGAGCCGAGGAAGTGACCCCTCAGTGCTCAGGTGGACAGTGGGGCTAATGGAGGTCGCTGTAGGAGGGCCAGTCACCTCTGGCGGCACCAGCCACATCCGCTTGCCCAGTGTGCCCTAAATGTTGATGAACTCTGTGTGTGCCTGCCTGGTGAGGCTGTAGCTAGGAAGCTTCCAGAACCCCTGGCAGGGAGCTGGCGCTGAGCGTGTACTGGCTGTTGTCACTGCTGATAGGACTTTTTAAATGCAAGAGCTTGGGCCTCACCTACTGAATCCCACACCCTCAGGGGTGGAACTGGGGCAGCTGTATTTTTCAAAAGGCCCCCAGGGGGATTCGGCAGGGACTGGGACAGGAAAATATTTTTACCTTCATTTCATGTCTTTATGGCTTCCTCGAATTGTTTATACTATGAGCATTTTACATAAAAGAGTAGTTTAAAAACAGACACAAAAAATCTCTCCCGGGTTTGGGAAACGCTTGACAGAAGAGGCTGACCTCGTGGAGAAGGGGAAGCCACAGCTCCCTGGGGAGTGAACGGACACCCAGGGGGGCATGGCCCCCAGCTGGGAACTGCCAAAGTCACGGTGTGGTGGGGGAGTGCCAGCAGGAGAAGCTTGGAATGTGTTGCCAAATATTCAGCATCAAACCACTCCCCACCCCAGGCACCGTGAGTGGCAAACAAAGAAACCTGCTAAAAGAAGCTCTGCCCCTCATCTCCTGCTGGGGAGAAAAGCGTTGGCAGTTGGCAGACTTCTTTGGGAAGGTTCTCTCAGAAGGTCCCCGCTCCCACCCTTCACATTCACCTAGGCCTGAGCGCCTTCCTCCCAGGAGGTCAAAGGCCCCTCAAATCCAGAGAAGGGGCAGTTACTGCACAGCCCAGAGTCTACACTGTCCCTGGAATGCTTAGTCACCTTCCAGAAAATAGGCAATGCTCCTTCCATTCCCCCCATAAGCATCTGTCTCTTTCTGTCGTGTGCTTGTGTGGATGTGGCTCTGAGAATGTGGTGAACTGGCCCAAGATTCCCCAGAATCCAGGGAGGACCTTGGTTTCTTTCTTTTTTTATTTTTTTTTTGGCGGTACGCGGGCCTCTCACTGTTGTGGCCTCTCCTGCTGCGGAGCACAGCCTCCGGACACACAGGCTCAGAGGCCATGGCTCACGGGCCCAGCCGCTCCGCGGCATGTGGGATC
>NW_021145301.1:142847-170620 GCF_002837175.3 Physeter macrocephalus
ACCCGTGTCCCCTGCATCGGCAGGCGGACTCTCAACCACTGCGCCACCAGGGAAGCCCGATGTGGACCATTTTTAAAGTCTGTATTGAATTTGTTACAATATTGCTTCTGTTTTATATTTTGGTTTTTTGGCCTCAAGGCATGTGGGAATCTTAGCTCCCCTACCAGGGATTGAACCTGCACCCCCTGCATTGGAAGGCAGGACTGCCTTAACCACTGGACCACCAGGGAAGTCCCAAGACCTTGGTTTCTGACCCTCCCTCATTTTGGGGGCAACCCAACCAATCACCCCAAGCCGTGGCTCTAGTCCCACCCCCTCTGTATCTCAGGGATTGGGACAGCTCCCTTGATCAATAGTGATGTAAAGCACAGAGAGGGCACCAGACAGCCACTAGTCACACAGCAACGGCAAGGCAAGTCCCAGCAACTGGGTGAGGCAGCGCTCCTACTGGCCTTCCTGCCAGCCCTGGCTCCCTGCCCCTGGCTCTGGCCCTTGACCTTCCACAGGTCTCGCCCTTCCACGCCAGTGTTCATGTGGACTGTGTGGCACGGCGGGCCCTGGTCTTCAGAGCACCACCCCCACCCCCAGCCCAGCCTCTCTTCCCTGCAGGACACTGGTCTGCCTATGGGGGGGTTCGGTAACTAGGAGAAAGCACTGGGCTCCCAGCAACACTGAGCCAGAGAGATGAAAGGCAGCAGCACACAGTCCAACACAGAACATGCTGGGAGGCCTGCGGGGGACAATGTGCATCCTGTGCCAGCCTCTGTGAAATCCACACCTGCTGGGCCCTGGCCCAGACACAGCTGCCACTATGCCGGGCAAACACCTGGACACTTCACCAACCCCTCACACGATGCCTTCCACGCTGCACAAGCCATGGGCTGCACAGACCGCACCTGTACCTGCCTCACCCAACAGAATGTCCTCCACCCACTGGGGGTCCCCAAAGCAGCACAGACCCACCATTCAGAGAGGAGATATTTGAAGATAATCCTCCCCAACGCGCTAACTATGGTCACCACCATTACCGCCCTAACCACATGCTAAGGGCAAGAAGCAAAGCTTCTGTGCAGGCGTTCCAAGTTTTTACGTCCATACAAATCACCAGTGTCTTGTTAAAATGCGGCTCTGATTCCTTATATCTGGAATCATGAATTTGCATTCCTAACCATCTCCTGGTGATGCTGATGTTACTGGTTTAGGACCACTTCCAAATTAGAATTACCTGGGGATCATTTCCAAAACCCAGGTCACAGCCCAGACTAATTAAATCACAACCTGCGGGATCCAGGCATCAGAAGTGTTTGGAGCTCTCCAGGGGATTCCAGGCTTGGAAACCACTGTCCAAGGGAGTATATAGGGACCAGAGGGTGGACTGGTTTGGTTGAAGCAGAGTGCACTTGGAGTTCACGGGACACTGGTTGAGCCCCCAACGACGCGTCCGGCGCTGTCCTAGGTGCTGGGCATATATAGGGAATGAGACCCACTCCCACTTTCTTGGTGCTTATGGTCATGAGGGAACATAGATATTAAACAAGGCACCAAGCCAGTAAATGGGATAGCTCCAGGTTGGTAGGAAGCCACAAAGAGAGGAAACAGTAATGAGAGATATAAAATGGGGAAGTCCCCCTCAGGTTTGGGGGTCAGGGAAGTCTCTCAAAGGATGTGACATTGAACTGACACCTGAAGGTTGAGAAAGAGCTATCCTTGTAAGGAGCCAGGTAAGAGCATCCAAGCAGAGAGAAAGGTAGGTGCAGAGGTCTGGCGGTGAGAATGGAGGCAAGCGGCAGAAAAGCAGGGAAAGGAAGGCCTACTTGGCACCTTAGTCTTTACCTGCATGGGTGGATGAGGGGCAGAGAGCCTGGCTTGTGGGAGAGGCTGTGGCCTCCAGCCCAGACCCTCTAAGGAAGGAATATGGAGGTGTCTATTCTCATCATACCCACAGGAAGAAGAGCCCCCACCTCTGACAGCAGCATCATCCAGGTGGACAGACCCAGATCCTGGTTCTAACCCAAGGGGTAGAGGGAGGGCTGGAGGGAGGAGGGCCCCGGAGGGCAGGCCAGGCACGGATCCACCGCCTACCTCTGGCCGAGAGCTTCTTAGTGTTGATGATCTTGGCAGCATATTCCTGGCCAGCCAGCACCTTCACACACCTGCGCACCACTGAGAAGGCTCCCCTAGGACAGAGAAGGCAAAGAGGGTGAGGGAGGGCCCAAGGGCTGCGTTCCCAAGAGACACCACAGTTCGTGCAGCTGCACCGTGCTGGGAGGGAGCCCTCGTTCAGTGCTGCTTGAGCTCGTAGGGGCTGCTGTGGCCCGATTCAGGGACAGAGCAGGCCCGGAGACCCAGGGGAACCACTGGTAGTAAATCATTAGGAGCTTGGCCTCATGAGACATGAGACTTGTAGAGTCGTAACAAGTTAGGTTCACCAAATTCTAAAACATTAGAATCATGCAGTGTTAGAATCACAGAATCTAGGTCTCTGGAAATTTTCAGCTTTTTATTCTTTGAGTAGGTAACACATGGACATGGTTCAAAGTTCAAAAGATGCAAAAGTGTAGTTAGTTAAAAGAATCCTCCCCATCCCTGTACCCTAGTTTCCAAAGTCCCCTCCCAAGAGATGGCCAGTGTTACCAGAGCATCTTTCCACAGATACTCTCCCCAGTACTGGATACTGGACCTTGCATGCTGTTCTGCATTCTCCTCTTTTCCAGAAATTTTTTAGAGATCCTCCTTCTGTATTATAACATAAAGAGTTCCTATTGTAAATCAACTCTACTCCAATAAAAATTTAAAAATAAATAAATGTTTTTTTAAAAAAAGAGTTCCTCATTTAATCATGTGGCTGTCCTATAACTTACCTAGCCAGTCCCCTACCGATGGGCAATTAGGTTACTTCCGACCTATAGCTATTACAAACGGTGCTGCAATGACTAACCTTGCATGAGTGCATTAGAATTACATTTCCCATGTGTACAAGTGTCTGTGACTAAACTTCTAGAACTGGTATTATTTGGTCAAAGGGTAGGTGTTGTTTGGTAATTCTGATAGATAACGAGAGATGATCTATCTTAGAGGTGTACCAACTTACTTTCGTACTAGTATGTGAGGGGACAATTTTCCTCCACCCTTGTCAACACGTGTTATCAAACTTTCATATCTTTGCTAGTGAGACGTGGAACGTGGTGACTCTGTAGATTTGATTTGGAATTCTCATATCAAGAGCGAAGCTGAGCAGTTTTTCATGTTTTAAGAGACTCCTGGGTTGTTATATTCAAAGTATTTGTGGCTGGGAGAACTTGGAGCAAGGGCTGTGGGTTTCACTGCTCATAGGAGACATTGTTGCCATGTGGAATGTGGCCCATTTCCCAGATTGTTTGATTTTTCGAGAAAAACTGGAAGTCTGGATATTTTCGTGACATTTCCCAATTTTTAAATACTGGTACCTTATTCCAAAAAATTTAAACATAGTGTTTTGCCAAACAAAACTAGTTTGAGGGCTAGATCTGTCATCTAGGTGCCATGTTATACCCTCTACCACAAAGGTCATCTGGTCCAACCCCTTCACATCACAGAGGAGGCCCCTAAGGGGCCAGACACCACCTGTGGTCACCACCATTACCACCTTAACCACAGGCTAATGGCAAGAAGCAAGTCTCCTGGGCAGCCTTCCCCAGTTTTAATGTGCATATGAATTACCCAGGCATCTTGTTTAAAAGGCAGATTCTGATTCCTGAAGTCTGAGGCAGAGCCCAAGATTTTGAGCTTCAGTGTAGCTCAGGGTAGATTGACTGCTCAAGGTCACACAGCTAGCTACAGGCCAGGCCATGCCATGTCTAGAACTCAGATATTTGCTCCCCCAGGTTTTTGGCTCCTCTTCCACCCAGGGAGCCTGCCACTTGCTGGCCTGAATGTCCAGGTTCCTGAAATGGCCTCACCCCACCATATCCTCCAAACTTTGATCCCCTCTTCTAAGCACACAGGCAGGTCCAAGCCACAACAATGAGGCTGATGGGAGCAGGGGCGGACGCTGGCAGGCACCGATGAAGCCCGCAGGCTGGCGGAGATGCTTGCTCTACACACACCCCTGGGCGTTGTGTCACCGGCTTCTTCGTGTCCGGGCAGCATGGAGGGAACGGGTAGGAAACTGTGGCGAAGGATAAGGAAGAAAGATCTGGGAGGAGGGCTAGAGACCAGGAAATATGACCTCGTAGGAAAGCTGAGGAAGGCCCGAATTCATGGGCACAGCAACAGACCATCCGTGGGGTGTGCAGTCCTGCTTGTCCTCCACCTGGAGAGAGCAGCAGACCGGGTGTCCCTCCCTGAGAAGCCTCCTAGTGACATGTCCTGTTGTTTGTGCTCCCAGAGCACCCCACACCTCCCCATCCAGCCTAGGACTGTGCTTGCTCGTTCAGCTTGTCTGTCCACCAGACGGAAGGTTCCTGAGGACCAGGACTGGAAAGTTCTCCACACCCAGGCCCAGGTACCCAATGCTACCTACCAACAGGGCCTCCATAAATGCTACTATAGGAACAGGAGGCAGATTTAGGTGAGAGGGACTGAAATGAGACGGGGAGAAGACTTTAGTCTGGGGTGTTAGGAATAGGAACAGGCATCTGAGGAAGGTGCACACACTGGTCTCTCAAAGGTGCCCACCCTACCCAAACAGGGAGGTTTCTGCCCAGTGGGAGGCCATGATTCTCAGAAGCCCCAGGAGAGAGAATGTTTCAAGGGGCCACTTCTGGGAAAGGTTTTGCGAACTCCAGGGAGAGGAGGAGCAGGGAAGGAGGGCTTGTCTCACTCACCGGCATCTAGCTCATGCTTGGGCCAGAGCTGGAATTTAATTAACTTGGATGGAGGGATGGATGGATAGAGTGAGGGAGAAAGGGAGGATGTGAGGGAGGGAGGGAGAAATATAATTTCTCCACTAGAGAAACAAAACTCCATTCTAGATAAAGACATTAGATCAATGGTTATCAAACTGGCTGTTTCAGAATGCCTTGGGAATCTTTTTTTTTTTTTTTGGCTGCATTGGGCCTTCGTGGCTGCGTGCGGGCTTTCTCTAGTTGCGGCGAGCGGGGGCTACTCTTCGTTGCGGTGCGCGAGCTTCTCATTGCGGTGGCTTCTCTTGCTGCAGAGCACGGGGGCTCTAGGCACACGGGCTTCAGCAGTTGCTGCGCATGGGCTCAGTAGCTGTGGCTCGCGGCTCTAGAGTGCAGGCTCGGTAGTTGTGGCGCACGGGCTTAGTTGCTCCGCGGCACGTGGGATCTTCCCGGACCAGGGCTCGAACCCGTGTCCCCTGCATTGGCAGGTGGATTCTTAACCACTGTGCCACCGGGGAAGTCCGGGAATCTTTTAAAAATGCATATTCCAGGCTTCCCTGGGCCATCACATGGGGCTTTATGCAGAGAGGCTCAAGAGGCTCTATGACCCTGGGCTCTGCCCCAGGAGCTGAGGACCTAAGAGCCATGTCTATAAAACAAGAGAAGGCACACTTGCTGAACTTCCCCCTCAAAACACAGCACCAGGGCTTCCCTGGTGGCGCAGTGGTTGAGAATCTGCCTGCCGATGCAGGGGACGCGGGTTCGTGCCCCGGTCCGGGAAGATCCCACATGCCGCGGAGAGGCTGGGCCCGTGAACCATGGCCGCTGAGCCTGCGCGTCCGGAGCCTGTGCTCCGCAATGGGAGAGACCACAACAGTGAGAGGCCCGCGTACCGCAAAAAAAAAAACAAAACACAGCACCAAGATTTGTGTAAATCCCAGGCTCTAACTAGGGGTCCAGGCCAAGGGCGGAGCAGCTGCAGGAGCCCTGTGTCTCTGAACGTAGGCATATGCATTTTTTTCTGGGGCAAGAATGCATAGCTTTTAGCAGATGCTCAGAGGGAGGAGTTTATCAAATCCAGTTCAGGGCTACTGATCCAGAGAAGACCAGTCCCTCACATACCCAGAAGATGTCCTCCCTTCAAATGCACGTTCACCACTAAGCTCCTTGGCCCTCACAGCAACCCTGTGAAGTTGGAATTATGATCCCCTGTTTCACAGATCAGGAAACTGAAGCCTCAAGGGAGCAGGCATAATCCTCTCGAGGCTGTGAAGAGAATCCAGGTCACCTGCCCTTGTTCTTCTGATTCCACCAAAGGCAAGAGAGTGTGACCCTAAATAGCAGGGGCTCTGGGCTCACAAAGCCCTGTGATCCGATCGTGACTGACCCCCGACTGTGTGATATTGAACTTGGCCTTTCAACTCTCTGTTTCCTCCTATAAAATGGGGGCAATAATAATATCTCCCTCCTGGGTTTGTTGGGGAGATTAAGGGAGGTAACACATGCAAAACACTGGGCACAGTGCCAGGTACACAAATCCCTGAATGGGGTGAGGAAAGGGTCTGGGCCAAGGAGCCCCTCTTTCTACCTACACAGCCTCAGGTCTCCATCCACAAGTGGAAAGGCGGTTCCCTGCCTGCCCCGGTGCTGGGGATCAGGGAGAGGAGGGGCAGAGGAGAATCTGCAGCAAAAATGAGAGTGTGGGCAGCGAGCTCGCAGCCCTAACTTCCTCTCTTTTTTATCTTTTGTTTAAAAAAGGCATGTTTCTGCATTCTTGTCCCGTGTGAGCCAGTGGCCACAGCCCAGCAGCCTTGGCAAAAGGAAGAGCCAGCCCACTCCTCCCACGGCCCTGAGCTGAGCAGGTGGCCAGTGGGTGGGTGGGTAGGAGCCTGGAAACAGGACAGGGCAGAAAAGGGGAGGAGGCCAAGATGGGAAAGGCAGGGTGGGAGGGAGTGACCAGGGGTCCCAAGAGGAAGGGATGAGGCCTGCATGTGAGGGCCCTACGTGAGTGGGGGATGTCCATGGGAGGTACTGGGAGTGCCTGTGACAGCGTTCCTGGGTGCAAAGGGTTCAGGGGTTGTGTCTGCCCACAGGTGTGTGTCAGCAGCCCATCAGTGCCCTTGTGTATGTGATGCCAAGAGGCTCTGGGTGTGACAAAGCACACGTGCGTCACCCTGGGTAAGTACCCATGTTAGGAGAGGGTCACAGAATGTGGGCAGGGAGGGGTGTGTGTGTGAGATAGACACTGGAGGGACAAGACCTCAGCTCTCAGCCCTGCTGGGAGGTCTTGGGCAGGGGTCCGGCCCAGCGTGGGCATCAATTTCTTCGTCAGCAACTTGGGGGATGGGGTGGGCGTGGGTCTTAAAAGTACAGAGGCCTTTCCACCTTCAATATTCTGTAGCGAGCTGTCCAACAGAACTTTCTATGATGATGGAAATATTCTGTGTTGTCCATTGTGACAGGCACTAGCCTCATATGGCTATAGAGCACTTGAAGTGTGGCTAGTAGGACTGAAGGACTGAATTTTTAATTTTATTTCATTTAAATCATTATAAGTGGCTAGTGAACACCATATTGGATAGTGAGGTTTTATGTGGATAAGAACAGGCGCTCCTGAACCAGCCAAACCAGAGTTCAAATCGTGGTTCAGCCTCTTACCAGAAAGTTATTTAACCTTGGTAAGACTACTTCCTCCCCTGTAAAATGTAAGTAAGAATAGTACCCACCCTGAGCAGCTGTTTCAAGGATCCAGTGAGAGAGTAAGGTATGCAGTGGGTTTAGCCCAGTCCCTGGAGTATAGTAAATGCTCAAGAAACGACACTTTTTATAGGCATCATGATCTCCGAAGTGATGAGAACAGTCAGCATCTTCAGAGGCAAAATGGACCTTGTCTGCCAAGCTCGGGGAAGAAGCAAGCCAGGACAGGAGGTGTGGGGAGGCCATGGTGAGGGGGTGGGGTGCTCCCCAGGGCCCAGCAGCCTGCCACTGGGTATGAGCAGGCAGGGAGGCCGCACCTGGTTCTCCCACTGACTGACGGATGGGGAGGGCGCCGTGATAGTGGGTCCAGGGTGGCTGAGAATGTGCGAACGTGCTAATGGGCCGTGAAAAGCAAGATTCACATTGGGAGATTGCTTCTCAGCTGCCTGGCAGGCAGAGTGACCTGGGAGCTGCTGGCTGCCACCCACAGCAGGCTCATCACCCTCTCTGGCCTAAAACACCCCAAAATGCTGACATGGCAGCAGAGGCGGCACCAGGAACATTAGATGGGGACTCAGAAGACCTGGGTCCTTGGCTGCCAGCGTGCTTATCCTTCCATTTGAAAAATGGAGATGAGGAGCCCCAGCCCCATTTCCTGCTGGGCCAGCTGTGAGAAGTCTCTGCTACGTAGTGATAAGAAGAGGTTCCTGATACCCAAGACTGGTTACTGCCGACTTCCCCTAAAGGAACCCTCCCCTCCTTTATGCCGGAGCCTCCCAGAGCCCAGGGCATATGCCTGTGGGTGTCAGCAGACAGGGACATTGCTTACGGGGCTTCAGTCACCGAACCCTCTCTCCACTCTGCCCTCTTTGGGGGTCTGATTAGCAGGGGGCCTGACAATCTCTAGGGTCTTCCCTTCATTGGCTGCTTCCTCAAACACACCCAGGTCTCCCACATTCTGCAAAAATAAACAACCTTCCATCTCCCAAACTTAAAAAATTGAAAAAAAAGCAAGAGCGTTTCTCTCGACCCAGCAACCTGGGCCACTTCCTTCCTCCCTTCGCTGCTGCCAAACTTCCAGAACAAAGTGTCCGACATCCACCGCCTCCTCCCCACCTCCCACACTCCATGAACCCACCACAGTCTGGTTCCCACCCCCGGGCTCCCTGGAAGAAAAGTTGTTCCAGGCCCGTCCCCCAGGTTCCCCCCAGCACCCCCCCAGCCCCGGCATCCCCCACTAGGTTTGATCTGCCTTGACTGACCCACTGACCACCCAGCTTTGAGGCCTAGCTTCCCTCTTGTTTCTGGGTTGCCGCACTCTCCCCGGAACCCCCCCCCGCACTCTCCCCGGAACCGCCCCCCCCCCCAAACTTGCTGACAGTGCTTTCACTTCTTCATTCCTCCTCCCCAAGCATCGCTGCTCCCTGTTCTCTCTCCACGCATTCTTACATCTTCCCCCTCCATCCCTTCTACCCCGGACCATTAGCTGGGATCTCTGGGGAGGCTCTGGGTGTTCACGAACACACCTAAGATTTTAACAAAATTATTCTATGTCTGTGCATTGTTCTGGGCAGAGGATGCATACTTTTCATTAGCTTCACAAAGGATTCTCTGACACCCGTCCCCCCCCAAAATGATGAAAGCCACTGACTATCACCCATGGTTGAAATCTGCTTCTATACTGCCCCTCCTCTCTTCAGAATGCTAGTCCCAAATTTCTAGCTACTCACCATCTTGCCTGGATGCTATGTGATAGGCACCTCTTAATCAAAGTCCAGTCTCCTCCCCCCAAATCTCCCCACTCTGGGCTAATATACCTAAGCATTCTACCTCTCTGAGACAAGCTGGGGTGATTTCAGAAAGTTCCTGCTCGGGACTTCCCTGGCGGTCCAGTAGTAAGACTCTGTGCTCCTAATGCAGGGGGCACGGGTTCAATCCCTGGTTGGGGAACTAAGATCCCGAATGCCACATGGTGCATCACGTGGCCAAAAAAAAAAAGGAACGTTCCTGCTCAAATGCATACAGGCCTGTTATCTGTGAGAGGATTAGCTTCCAATACCTCTTGGTGGTCAGTAACTTACAGCCCAGGTTAGCTGATCTGATCACTTGGCAAAGAGCAAGCCCTGAGGGCATGGAACCCAGAGCAGATGGGGTTTGAATGGCTGGGGGAAGGGACAGAGCTGGGGTTGGCCACCGGAGCAGCTCCACCCCAGGGGTCAGAGTGTGGGCCACGTACATCGGAAGCTGCAATAGTATCTTGCCACTGAGGTTCATTCTCTCCCCATTCTACAGATAAAGAAACTGAGGCCAAGACCTTGAACCCAGGACTCCTGACTCATCATCTTTTGCTCTTTCCAATACCCCACACTCTCGGATCAGAGGGCCCTAACTTGGGGTCCACAGATGGGCGTTAGGGTGGGGGGATCTGTGGGAAATAATATACAACATTCTGTGAGTTGGAGTGAGTGTGTGTTTTCAGGGGTGACTGTGGCTCATATGAGATTCTCTGAGGGCTCCTAGATTCCTCAAACAGTTAAAAATCTGGGATCAGATTTGTTCAGAAATGAAAGGAACGTCTTGGTTTCCATAACACCCACCTCTACATACTTTAAGCAATTCCCTTCCCTTTTGGGGGGGCCTCAGTTTACCCATCTGTGAAATCAACTGTTGGTCATTTTTAAGCCCTCTCTTTATTTTTTTCGTTTGAAGCAATAGTATCATTTCTTAATAACAAACAAACAAAACACAGCTATGCAGGTCACCAGACGGCAAATAAAGCTGAGATGGTAGGGGCTGGCAGCTCAGGACCCCTTCCACTTGGTTTTCTCTCTCTTCTCCCCAGCTCAGCATGGCAGCTCTTCCCCAAACTCCGCAAACTAGCATTTGAGAGCCAGAAAATCCTAGGACCTTTTTCTGAAACCACACATCCCTCCCCAAGCCACTGCAACCGCCCACTTCCAGACTCCAAAAGATCCTGCAGGGACACCGTGTCTTCAAGCTATCCTGCACACCCCCCCAGGCCTGCCGTGCGCCAACCCAGCAGAAGTCTTGTGGGGGACACAGAAGGCCTGGGAACCAGAAGAGTCTCTTTGCTGCAGGGAACATTGAACCAACAAAAGTTCCAACTCATTCCTTGTTTGGGCTATGCCTGGGTTTTCTTGAATGGGTTACAAAAAGGAAAATTAAAAAAATATCCACAGGTGGTGGTGTGATGAATTGGGAGATTGGGATTGACATATATACACTAATATGTATAAAATGGATAACTAATAAGAACCTGCTGTATAAAATATATATATATATATCCACAGAGCTTGGTGACAGGATCAGAGCAGGCAAAGCAGGAAAAAGGCTGAGGGTCTGCTTTCTCCCCAGGCTCCAAGGGCCTCCTGGCCTGGCTCCATCGACACGTACATAGCAAAGACTTTCAGAGCTTCAGAGAGAGAGGCTCCAAGGGGTAAAAATCCAAGCACTGGACTGGAAGGAGGCTGGAGCGCCCAAACCTCATGTGTCACTGGCTTGTGTGACCTCAGGCAAGGCCCTGACCCTCTCTGGGCCTTATTTCCCCATCCCTAAGACAAGGGAGCACTCTTCATTTTGGTATTCTGTGCAGAACTGAGGCTATTCTGGCCCCTAAACCATCTCCCACTTCGTGCTTGCAGCAAAGCATCTCACCAGGTGGGGACAGGGATGCAGGGCAGGAGGGAATTGGAGGCACGGGGTGAGAAGAGGGCTGTGGAAGTGCATGCCTATCTCTGCTAGCAGAGTGCTCACTATCTCCCAAGGCCATGTCTGTCTGGGCGGTAGAAGGGCAGTTCTGACCATTGGAAAGTTCTTCTTTACGTTGAGCTGAAATCCACCTCCTTGTTACTCTACACATTTGGTCCTGCTCTGCCCTCCAGGGCCATACAGAGCAGCCTTGTCTCATCTCTGGGGCCCCATGATGTCCCTGCAGAGATGAGGGGAGAGGACACACCCCCGAGGGGTCTTTTCTCCCTGCTAAATTCCCCCAGCCTCTCAGCCCTCTCTCACTTGATTTGGCTTCCAGACCTTGGCCACCCTGCCTAGGCCCCCTCTTCTAGACATTCTATAGGTTTTTAATATTCTTTTTAGTACCCAGGCATCCAAAAGTTGGAGGCAAGTTGAGCAGGTCTAAGAAGAGTAGGGCCACCAACCTCCCTGGGGCTGACATGCTCCATCAAAATACACACATCAAAGCCTTTGCCTGTGCTATTCCCACTCTGAGGAACACTATTCCACCCTCTTCCCTCTGACTGACTCTTATTCAGCTTCCAGCTCCCCAGTATCACCTCCTCAGGGGACCTTTCCCTGATACCTCCCTCATTCCAACTAGTTGAGGTCTCTTTGCAGCTCATAGCCCCATGTTTGTGCTCAGAGCCCTTAACCAGTTGCATTTAAATTATAATATCTGAAGTGATTTAATTAATGTCAGAGTCTCACTAAACCATAAGCCCCAAAGGGGCAGAGATGACATAAGTCTGGCAGGTAGTATCTGCTGGGCTCAGCCTGGGGCTGGGAACAGAGTCTGTTGTCAGGAAATACTTGTTGAGTGGATGCAAGAGTCACAGACATGTTCCTCCTTTTATGTGATGCCAAGACACCAAGGCCGTCAGCGTTTTCCAGCAGTCCCACTGTAAGTCCCACTGGCCTTACAGGCCCACCTGACGCCTTGGTGGGCAGCTAAGCCCCACGAGGACCTAGATCTGGTGCCTGGGCTGGGTCTCAGCAGGCTGTGACATGCTCGGGGGGCTGCACCAGGCTGGCCTGGGGAGGGGGGCTCCCTACTGTGCCAGAGAGAGGCTCGGAAGAGACCGTGACGCAGGCAACATGCGTGCAGGAGGGGTGGACTGTGGCCAAGGGACCAGCACAAAAAAGAGGGAAGGGGAGAGAAAGAAACAGAGACCAGAGAGACACAGGGAAGGACGAGAGGCAAGGGCAGAGAGAGAGAGAGAGAGAGAGAGAGAGAGAGAGCCCAGAAGCCTAGCCAGCATCATCTTGCTCTCCCTGCACTAGGAGGTAAGACTCTTGCTCGATGCCCTGTTGGAGCCAGTGTGTTTGTGTACTTGCACGTCCACATGCACCCGTGTGTGTGTGTGTGTGTGTGTGTTTGTGCACTAGCAACAGGATGCAGGCGCTGCATTCCAAGGCTCTGCCATCACCCCACTGAGAGGACCGGGGCCCAAGACTGCAGGGGTGCTGGCAGCAGTCACCGAGCGCTTGTGCAGGGAGGCGGGCAGGCGGGAGGGAAGCTCGGCAGTGTCAGTGTGTCTCAGGCTGTGTGGAGGCGGAGGCCTGCGGCATGCACCAGAACATGTGCGTGCCTTCCGCTCTGCTGGCTCGGAGGAGGAGGGAGGAAAGGCTGTCCCCTTCCCACCTGCCCCCCAACTTCCCATCCTTGGCCTCTGGCCCCTGCACACCATCTGGTCCCCTACCAGACCCTGCTTCTGCCTCTCCCTGTGGCCTTGAGCAAACCACTCTCCCTGGGCGTTGGCTCCACTGTCGATGCTTGTGAGAGACAGTGTCTATGGTCCTCCCAGCTCTGGTGTTCTGGAAGCCTGAAATTTCCCAAGGGTGCCTTCCACAGACAGAGGCTAAAGAGGGTAGCAACTCTAACGGCACATTTCAGCATCTGCAGAAGTGTTCTGATCCCCATTTCACAGATGGTAAAGCTGAGGTACACCAAAGACAAGGAATCCACCCAGGGTAGTGCCTCAGATTAGAAGGAGAATCATGATTGGACAGTAAGTGACAGTTCAGAGTTCCCTCACCCACAAGGCCACACCCCTCTTCCCTGGAAGTGTTCCCCAGACAGGGCACCAGAAGCAGCCCCTCTCATCAACCCTCCCCC
Organism: Physeter macrocephalus; assembly: GCF_002837175.3. NCBI lineage: Eukaryota > Metazoa > Chordata > Mammalia > Artiodactyla > Physeteridae > Physeter > Physeter macrocephalus. The sequence continues at coordinate 156,237 of NW_021145301.1, forward strand.
TCACACGCAGGGTGCTGGAGACCCACACCCAAGCCTGAGGGCTGCCACCAGTCCGCTGAGCCGGTCATTCCACCTTCTCAAGCCTCAGTCTCCTCATCTGTAAGATGGGCGAGTAAGTTCTCTGCCTCCCTCAGAGCTAATGGGTGGAGAAGTGCCACACCGGCCCCAAAGTGCTGTGAAGGTGAGAGGTTATTAGAAGCAAAATAAAAGCACAATACCGGTCTTTGGTGGGGGGAGTTCATCGATGCCCATGTGTTTTCTCCCTCTCCAATATTACACCATTGATCCTCCTAACAGCTCTGCCAGGGAAGGGTGGGATTGCTAAACACATTTTGCAGATGTTAGAGCTTGTGTCCCAAGAGAGAGCCTAAGCACCCAGGACCCTGGGCTCCCCCCACCCCCCAGCGCAGGGAGCTGCCTCTGGTCCCTAGTGTCCCCCAGTGATCAGCCCAGCCTAAGCCCTATTCATGATACACAGCCATGGAGGTAAGAGGGGTTGGGGGCTCTGGAGCTAGCTCTCTCCCCTCCTTCAGGCAACCTTGCTGGCGCCTGCAGCCCCTCCCCTAGCCCCAACACCGCCCTTGAGTCCGTTTCAGACCCCTGTTTCTAGAGAGGAAAGAGTGGGTTGCAAGCTCTCCAGCCTCCCCCCCTCCTCCCCCACCCCTTTCTCAAGTAAAATCCCCTTCTGAGCCTCCTTCTGTGCAGCCCAGTGATTACACAGGCTGCAGGGTAATTCTGCCTCTCTAACTAACCTCTCCTGGGAGTGGGATCCAAAGCCCAGAGCATGTCAAAGGCTGGTGGAGGCATCCTCCTTCTCCACCTCTTGGAACCCAACCCTTTCCCCTGATCTTGGTCTTCGAGAAGGCTGGGTCTGCGGGGGAGCTCTGGGCCCACTGCCCGGGCCCACTCTGACCCTGCAGCTGGCATCGCTGCAGTCTGCCTTCTGCCTCCAAGCAAGCTTCTGTGCTCCTAAGGTCTGGGCTTCCATTTCTCTCTCTCATGGGAGGAAGGAGGATTGGGGTCAAGGGAGGAGGGAGTGAGCTAGTCTCCGGGTCCCAAGAGACAGCCCCACCTCAACCCCCTAGGGAAACTGGAATCAACTTCCTGGCTTATGTGAATCATATGCTGCAGTGAGACCTTCGTCCAGGGGCATCAAGAGGCCCCAGGGCCCTGATTCCAGTCCACGCCCCCTCAACTGGCTGCCCACCAGGCAGGGGAGGAACTGCCAGCCCTACCACGAGCTGCTCAAAGGCCTGCAGTCAGGAGCCAGGCCTCACTGGGCAGGGTGCCAGGAAGCCCTCAAGAGGCATGTGTCCTCCTCTCCAGCTGGGCAGCCAGGGCCCTTCAGAAGGAGGTCCAAAGACCCCCACGTCCCCTTGGAGGGCCAGCCCAGCTGCCTCAGGCAGTCACCGTGCCAGTGATCTGAAGTGGGCTCCCAGAATGGGGGCTCGGTTTCTGGGTGGTAACAGCAGTGTCCCGGCTGACAGGGACCTTGGCTCACCAATTGAAGGATGGGCCCTGCAGGCACCTTCGTTGCTTATCCCAGCAGAACAGGAGCTGTTGCATCCCTGCCAGCCTGGGGGGGTGGGGTGGGGGGCAGGGCTTGGTCAACCCCCTCTGCCAAGCTGGGCAAACTCCAGACAAAAGGTAAAGATGTGGCAGGTCAGCTTCAGCCTGTCCGTCTGAGGGCAGCAATGACCCCAGTGTGCCAGGCTTGTCACTATGTCTTTATGAGAACCATCTCATTTCATCCTCCCAGCCCTTTTTTATCTCCAGGTTACAGGTAGGGGGACAGAGGTGTTATAGCCCACCCAGTGTCACAGTGCTATGGGTGGTGAGGTCCAGACCCTGTGCCCTCTCTGGGCACTGCCACTTCCTGTCCCACTGGGCACTTGGACTGAAGCTGCACGCAGAGCACGAAAGCCCTGTCTCCTCAGTGATGCACCCAGGCCTTTTAGATCCAGGCATTAGAGGTGAGGATCCTCGTCACCTTTTTCTTTTTCCAATACAAGCATCCTGAACCTCAGGCCCATCCTTAGCCCTTCCGATGTCCTGCAAGTCCTGACATTGCCTGTACCATTTCGTAAGTTTGTGCATTTTTCTAGGGAAGGTAGACTTAGACTTTCATCAGACTCCTGGAGGAATATGTGACCTAAAAAAGGTTAAGAGCACTGATGTGGAAGGAAAAGGTCTGAAATTGATCAGATTAGGCCTGGCCATGCCTGCCACCCTCAGTTTTCCTGCCATGGCCACGAAAGGGCTCCCTGTCCCCTGAAATTCTGCCCGTGCCCCAATCCCTCCAAGCGCCCCGGCAGACAGCGGGGCTGAGAAGGCTCACGCAGGCTCTCCCTGACAAGTCACCCCCACAGCACCCAGTCTTCATGATATCCATCTCCTCTTGGGGCAAAACATCACTTTTATTTTCACTTTGAGCGCCTGAGTCATGTCTCAACTCCATCTCACTGCACTCTGTGACGCAGTCCTCCCGAAACCAAGCCTTGCTTGCACCCTGAAAGGCAGCTCCCAGATGATCAGGGAATCCTTGGTTCTGTGGGTGCCGGAACCCAGCTGAGAAGGGGTCCCTGCACAAGTGCAGCAGACAGCCTCGGTCCTCCAGAGCAGCCCCAAACGTTTTGTTACTGCTGTCCAACCCCCAACATCCCCAGCACAAAAACACACTCAGAAAGACAGGAAGTCTGCAGACAAGAGTGAGCACACATCTGCACATGGGTGTGTGTCTGTATGAGGGAGCTGGTGTGTGCCTGTAGGTATCAGGATAGCCTGGTGTGCAAGTGTGTGAGTGTGTGTGTGTGTGTGTGTGCGTGTGTGTGTGCGGGCAGCCTACTTGTACACAGCTACAGGCCCACCTCCCACATATATGCAGACACCAGCCTGAGCTCACACACACCTTCAACACCCACACTCCCACCCGAGCCCATGGGCCCAGGCCTCACACGCACACACATAAACCTTCCCGTGGGCATTTCCCCCTGTTCCTCACAGACGTGCATGGTCAGACCTCACAGGAACACCAGTGAGCCCAAGTCCCACATGTGCATCCTTACACAGACATATATTTACACACAGCTGATGTGCATACAGCTCTGACCGGCTATACATGTGTACACACAGTGACGCATGTACACACCTTCGTTCCCCTGCAAACCAGCCAACGGACCTGCTTGTGCCACTTGCCTCCACCCACCCCTGCAGGGCACACTTGCATTTTCAGGTCTTACACATGAAGCACACACCAGCACCTCCCTTCCGGTGCACACACACGTGAACACTTGCACACCTTTTCAGTGCATGCAAGTGTACCCCAGAGTCAGTCCTCACGCAGCAACACACATCAAAGCACACCCCTGTGTGTGCACATCCAGACCTCACAGCAGCACATACTTGCTCACAGGGCCCCCCTCCCCTGCACTCCTGCTGCTACAGCAGGGACCACCCAGGGTATTGGAGCTGCTCTGCCCAAGGGGAAAACTCTGCCTCTAAACTGTACCCCTACCATGGATCCATCCCCGGATCCTCCACAGACTTAGCTGGCGGCATCCGGGAATGCTTCCCTGACACTCCACAATCTATGGGGCTACCCCAAAGGGCTCTCCACCCCCTGCATCCTCCCAATCCTTCTCTCTACACCAGTCATCAGAGGCAGGAAATGAGCTCTGGGGCTGGACAACTTTGCCAAGGGACCAGAGCTGGTGCACCCTCACATCACTAGCCCCTGCAACAGCAGTGTCCCCCCACTACTCGCCTGATTGCCCCTCCCCTCCTCCCAACACCCAGGAAGCCTCACCAGTGGCTCCGTTATTAACCCCTGCTGTACCGTTGCCCTCACCCCTGGCAGGAGCTGGCAGGGGGGAGGTGGGGAGTGGATGTGCTTACAGGGAGAAGTTGGCCACTCTGCACAGCTGCTGTAGGTGCCTAAAAGCAGGAGGAACTACCGGGGAGGTGGTGAGCTCTCTGTCACCAGAAGTAACCAAGTTGAGGGAGATGGCCACCTCAAGAGAAACTCAACAGGGGATTCCAGCCTTAGACTCAGCTGACTGGGAAGATCCCTTTTTAATCCCGTTTCTAAGAATCTGTGTGTGCCCAGGTCATGTGAATTTGTGTGTGTATGTGTGCGTGTGTACACACACAGACACCGCCATGCACTGTCAACCCTTCACCTCTACGCACACGCCCGCCGGGCTGCCCTTGGCTCATCTTGGCAAACATGCCCGCACCTGGCTCTAGGCACTCTGCACACACAAGTGCCCCCAAACACATGCAGCCTTCCTCCCTGTGTATGCACTGGAAGCACTGCAGGTGCACGCCTCCACCCGTGACACTGACCCCCTGAGCCCTCCAGGACTCTCTGAGGTGCAACTCACTTTCCCAGTTCCTCGAAGAGCTGGTACTCTTCCGTGAAGCGGGTGCAGGTGATGGTGGCCATCCTGGCGCTGGGTGGGCAGGCGAGGCTTGGGGCTGGAGGACCAGGACTGGGGTGCCGCTGCTCTGTTCCCGGAACTAGGGGCCACTCGCCTGCCCGTGCTGCCAAGTGCAAACTGAGAACCGGCTTGACTGACGAGCCCGGGGCTTCTGAGCAGAGCACTGTGGCTGCTCACAGCCTCGCGAGTCTTCGTCAGCATTCAGGTCCCCATGGCAACCACCTCCGAAACGCCCTGTTCCCGTTGCCCCGGTAACTGCCTCCCCAACACCTGCCTGCCTTCCACTTCAAAACCTGCTCCCGGACGCCCTGGCCCTACTGCACACAGTACTGCAGGCCTGTGTGGACCCAGGGGTGGGTGGACCCAGCACCCCCGAGGTGATGGACCAAGGGAGGGGTTGGAGGAGGGGAAGGAGAACAAACTTAGTCCACAAGTAATCTTCAATCTTCCCACCTCCCCCACTTCCAACTGTGGGGCCCTTGTAACAGACAAGATGGGATTAAGTGGGGCAAAAAGGCAGTTGCCATGGTAATGGCCGGTGGGTGCCACATTCTGGGATGGTCCCCCGGAAAGACAGGATGCAGTTACCCTGGCAACTTCATCTCCTCTGGAGAGACAGGTATTGCCCCGTTGCCCTGGCAACAGCCAGGTTTTAAGGTTTACAGGGAAACGATGGCTAATTCATTGGGATCTCTCTCTCAGTGGATCACCGTAGCCTCTGTAACTATCTCGCTGCTCTCCTCTATTTTTTTTTTTTTTTGCCTCTTCCTCTGTCTTTCTTATTTTGCTCTCTCTCTCTCTCTCTCTCTCTCTCTCTCTCTCTCTGTTCTTTGCCACCTGGTCCATCACACTGGGACTCTAGCTAGGGGGAAGTGCAGAGGAGCTATCAGGATTCTGGAGGGAACATCCCTGGCTGCCTGCTCACCCCAACCCCTCTCAGCTATGACAATTGGTCCCCTCCTGAGGTCTCTTCCATAACCACTCCCTTACCCCAGGCCGCCAGAGGGGCCACGGAGATCTGGTCTCCTGGGGCTCATGTCCCAGTTTCTGCTTGTGCTTCAAGTCAAGGTGAAAGAGGTGGAGGCGGCAGTGGGGAGGGGAGCATGGCCTGGCTTGGAGGGGAGTGGCCGTGGACCTGCCCTAAAATCCTCATTCCCAAATTTTGTGGGCACTTTCCTGGCCAACTTCAACTCTTCAGGGCAATAACCATATCTATGGCCTCAAGATCTCACCCCAAGGCCCGGGGGGTTAAAAAGGAAAAGGACTGGAGGGCTTCCCTGGTGGCGCAGTGGTTGCGCGTCCGCCTGCCGATGCAGGGGAACCGAGTTCGCGCCCCGGTCTGGGAGGATCCCACGTGCCGCGGAGCGGCTGGGCCCGTGAGCCATGGCCGCTGGGCCTGCACGTCCGGAGCCTGTGCTCCGCAACGGGTTCAATTCCAGTCCTAACATATATTAACTGTGTGACGCTGAGAAAGTCACAGCCCCTCTCTGAGCCTCTAGCTCCTTTTCTACAAAACAGAACAAAGTTGCCACTGCAGAGGAAGGCTGTGAAGATAGAGCAGGCTGAGGGCTGTAGAGGCCTTTGGGGAGTATGTAACTATGAGACCTCTTTTTAGTTTCTAGAAGAGGAAAAGGAAGGTCTAAAGTGAGACCATGACCACCCCCATGGCTCTAGCTTGAACTCAGAATCTCAGACCCTCACACCCACCTCCTCCATTCAAGCTCACTTCACAGCCCACCAGGCTGCGGTCTCATGCCAGCACTTGCCCACAATGAGCACAGGATAAAAGGATCTAGGATCCAAACCCTCTGGGTTTCTAACCCACCCATTCTGAACCTCCAAATTGCCTTACTGGTCACCTCACTTGCTGGACACATTGTCTGCTTGTTGGTCATCCACAACTCCAGCAGATCTCTGACTCACTACCCTAGGTCCAGGAGCCCCTGGAGAAATCTGGGTACCCCCCCCAACAATTCTGCCCCTCTTCCTGAGAGTTGGGAGTGGGAGAGAATGATGGAGTTGACTCTGATGCAGCCACTTCTTCCCAGGAGAGAAATAGGAGGGAGGCAGAGGGGAAGGAGGGAAGGAGAGCCAGGGAGGAGGGAGTAATGGCTTAGCCACTAATTGCACCATTACCACCTTCAGAAAAAGGAAAAACCACTCAGTTTTGTTTCTGCGCACAATATGCTTCCTGCTTCTGCCGCCAACGTTGCAATTCAGAGACAGGAAAGAGAGGCCTTTGCTCGGGGGCTGCACAGCCAGTGGGCAGCGGGCAGGGCACAGAAAACCGCTAGAGGCTAGAGGCGAATGCGCGCAACTGGAGGAAGGGCTGCACCGCCACCTCCGCGTCCCAGACCCTCTATCCTGTCCCCAGGAGGGGATGGCTACCACACATGAAAGCACTGGAACAGTCCTCAGTCACCACTGAGGTCACTTGCATCGTTGCCCAGAGGAGAGGAGAGGCAGGGTTCTGCAGTGGTTAGAGTGACTCCATGACCTATAGGCTGTGTGATTTGGGATGGGTATCCTAGCTTCCCTGTGTCTCAATTTCTTAATCTGCAAAATAGAGTAAAACATTCCCTAGCTCCAGGGCTGTTCTTAGGATTAAATGAGAGGAGCACAGTGTCTGACACACTGTAAATGCTCAATAGATGGGAAATTATTCTTATTAAGGGACTCAAAAGTCCCGCCGTCTTCACACTGCTCTCTCTGAATCATGCAAGTACACATCACTATCTTCAAGTCCCAGCAGTTTGGGTACCATTCTCTGAGTCCCCACTGGAGTTGAGCTCATGGTTTGAACACCACCTTGCTCTGGCCTGGTTTGCAGAATTCCCATAGAACAAAGGACTGGGGCTAGAAGGCAGGGGTCACAAGACCTCCAGCTTGTCAGGTGTCAACCTAATGGTGCTTTAGAAATTAACAAATAAGACAAAAGGCAACTGTGCCCTGAGGCTGTATTAATGGGAATCTAATGTTCTGAATAAAGGAGGTGATAGTCCTGCTTGGCTTGGAGCTGGCCTGGTCCTCTCCCCTCTCCTCACCCCTCCCTTCCTTCCCTTGAGCTCTTCCTTCTCAGGTGTCCCTATCCTTCCTATTCCTTTTCACCCTTTCTTGTTTCTATCTCCCTTCCTCTCTTTCTCTCAGTCTCAGTCATCCTTCTCTCCCTCCCGGTGCTGGCCTGGATCCTGTGCACATGGTCCTGGGGGGATGGGCAGGACCCAGGCTGTAGGTGCCGAGATGCCTGGAGAGGACGGAGAGGGAGGAAGAGAAGGGAGAAGAGGAAAAGGTCTCCTTGGCAACTCTCTTATACACACACACACACACACACACACACACACACACACACACACACACACACCCCTCCGAACCTTCGAGAGCCTAGCACAGGGGTGTGGGCACTGCCTCAGACAGGCAACCCCAACCTGACTGTAACTGTTGCCCTGCCAAGGAGGCACAACCGCTAATTCACTGCCTCCCCTGAGCCCGAGAGGCTGGCAGCTGTCCCCGGTGGCAGCGGGCAGCAAGGAGCCAGCCCTGCCTCGGTGGTGCTGAGAGTACGAGCCGCTGATTGCAGCAGGGGGACTGCTCCTGCCAGACTCCCCACTTCCCAGGGATGTGGCAGCAGGAGAGCCAGCACGTGTGCCCCCAGCTGCAACTTGCGTGCGGTACTCAAGAGCAGGCCTGCCTGCCACTTGCTGGTGGCCAGGGGCAGAAGCCCTGGAGGGCACTGAGCTTGGCTCTGACACGCTAGGACAGGGAACCGGAACACAGGCTATACCCCATGGAGCTGGAGAGGGACAAACGGGGACCAGGGCCAAGTTTCTGGGCCACAGCAGGGGGTGACACCCGACTCAAATCCCACCTTGCACAGCCTCCACGTGTGCTCTCACACACACACCCGAGTGCCTCAGGGTCCTGCAGGGCCTGGGTAGGCACCACAGTAAACGTGCCATCTGCACGATCCCCACGAGGCCTGTCCCATTAAGGGCAGTGAGCATGGGGGCAGAATCGGTGGAAAGTGGGCCAAGAGAGAAATGATTCTGCAGAGGGTCTAGGTGGAGAGTGATTTGGTTCATTACTTGCAGTAAGTCATGCCAGCCTCGCACTCAGAAGGGAGAGGAGCCAGGGGTCAGGGAGCAGTTCAGTCCCCTGAGGTGTCCCACATACGTGGCACTCTGTGCAGGGGAGAGGGACACAGGGAGCCAAGGGACAGAGAACCACAGCTACTGGGCCCATGTCTGCACAGCACAACCTGCAGCTCAAGGACCCAAGTTCAAGTCCTGCCATTGGCTGTCAGTGTGTATAGCAGGTCTTTTTCCCAGTGGGGCCTCCATTCCTTCCTGAGAAATGTAAAGACAAGATGTTCCTTCACTGACTCCAAGGACGTGAAAAATAGTTCTTTCCACTTTAGAGCCAAGCCCTGTGCTAAGCACTTTACATATTGCACTATTTATACCTCATAACAAATGTCCGTGAGAGAGGTACAATCATCACCCATTTTGCAGAGATGTGGTGGGACTTAACCAACATAAGGTTTGTTTGACTTCAGCACCCTACCCTGTGTTCCTTGGACTCCATTAACGCTGGAAGGGCCCTGAGGCGGCCCAAGCCCCTTACAGACAGGGGACTGAGGCCCAGAGAGAGGAAGCTGCCCTCCTGCAGTCGCACAAGTCCGGGGCAGTCAGGACGACAAGCCAGAATGCCTGACTCCCCCAGCAGTGCTCCTTCCCTTCCCCTCCCTGCCTCGCTCTTTCCTACACTCAGGGCTACTTGCCTAGGTCCCAAGGTACCCAAAGGCACCAACCGAGAAGAGGAAATAGTGCCTAGGCCCAGGGTGGGGCCCAGAGCCCTGCTCCTCCAGCCAGGTTAGGGCTCTCTCCTGGCTCCTAGGGTACTGGTCATCCCTGCCCAGGGCTCCATAGAGCCCTGGGCAGGGCTCCAACTCCAACAGGGCCGCCCCTGGCTCTAACCTATCTGGCTGGCAGATCTGCTGTCATCTGGTCCAGCCAAGGTGGAAAGAGGGGGCCTGTCTGGCATCTCCAGGCTCCACTCCCCTAAGGGGCCAGAGCTGCCTCTGGCCTGCCCTTCCTTCCATCCCTCCTCACCATAGATGGTGCAAGCATCTGCCTGGAGATGCCATTCAAGAGCCTGACACAAGAGTCCAGACCCAGGTGCCCTGGCTGGGGGGAAGGCAGGAGCCAGAGGGGGCGGGAAGAAGGGGGTCGGGGGCCATGCTGATTGCTGGGCAGAGCAGAAGCCACAGCAAGCAGGCTGAGCCTCTCATCACAATGCCCTGTGAGCCCTGAGTTGCTCCTGAACCTGAGCAACCAATCCCAGGCCCCGGCCAGCAGCCGGTGCCCCAGTTAGGCAGGCTTGGGGACTGCTGGGCTGTGGATGGGGTTACAGGCTGAAGCTTGAGTGGGGCTCCTGGGCTGTTAGCTGGGTTCTGGGTTAGGCAGGACTCTGAGGCAGATGAGCTCTAGGCTGGGTTTAAGATAAGATCAAGCCTCCTTCTCAGGGCATGGGGAGCAGGCACCAGCCCGTAGCCCCCAGCCCCAGCTGGACTCTCCATGTTTGGGGCCAGATTGGCCACAGGGGGTAGGCCTTGGTGCCTAGGGAAGAGCAGAAATTGGTCTTTTATGGTCCTGCACTTGTGGCCCCAAAAGGCAGAGACCCAGGAAGAGAAGCAGGGCTGCAGCTGGAGGCTGGGCCACCTTGGGCAGGGCCAACTCAGCAGACACGGGAGAGACCTCCACTCAACTGGTGTAAGCCTGGGGCGGCAGGGGAGCCCTGAATCCATGCCACTCTGGAAGGGGCCAGCCCACGCAGCTGGGACAAGGACCCGGCAGAGCTGGAATATCTTGGGTCGTGGGCAGACCATGGAAAACCCATCCCTGGGGTATGCCAGAACTGGGACCTCAGAGTTTTCCTCCAGAGCAGGCAGAAGAACTGGGGGTGGCCGGAACCCAGAGGCCCCAGCTGGTCCTGCCCCTGCCCCATCATGACCCAGGCATCAACATCCTGGAGACAGAGAAGGGTTCCAGTTGGGGGGAGGCCATAAGAGGTAAAGAGAGCAGGGCTGGGAGGAAGGGCCCCAGGACATGGACGGTCACCTCCACCCCGCAGCCCCAGGCCGGCCCCTCCCTCCTGGGCTCCGCAACCACTGCAGTAGTGATACAGCTCTGTAACCAATTCTTGAAGCCCCCTCACTGCACCGCACCCACCCCACCCGTCCCGCTCATCCACATGCTGACGAGTCCTAACAGGCCTCCTTTGCCAGAGACAAAAATAACTATTTTCAAAATTCACAGCAGGGCTTTCGCCTACACACGCTGCACCGACTGGAAGCTGAAGGGAGATATGCAGAACGCAGTGTGCGGATAGAGGCCCGCTACACAGCCAGCGAGCCCCGAGACCCCCATGCCTCTTCTCCCCACCGCCCAGCCCGTGTCCCCCAACACTCACACACCTAGGGGCACCCAGAACACCTAGGGGGAGGGCTCTCAGCTTGTCCACTGTACACAGGGACAGTGAGGCCCGGAGCAGGCTTGAGATCTGCCGAGGCCCCACAGTGGCTCTGTGACCAGGTCCCATACGTTCTGCCGCTGCCCAGGGTGCCCACCTCCTCTCCCATTCCCTGGACCAACAGTGAGCTCACGCCTGGCCCAGGACACACGTGCACACACCCACATGAGCTCACAACCGCACTGCAGCCCTTGCTTCCGTGTTACTGCGTTTTAATCAAGTTCACGGGTTCCTCCACAACCATTACCTCGGCCAGTCCTCTACAGGCCTGTGAGGTAGGCAGAGCCAGGGCTAGCACTCCTATTGCAGGTGGGGAAGTCGAGGCCCAGGGGAAAAGGACTGGGCCGAAGGTCAGAGTAGAACCCGGATGTCCTGATTGTTGGTGCCCGGCTCTTTTCACAGCTTGATCCTGCAGGAGCTAATAACCATGCCCAGTCCTCCCCTTCCCTCCCAGGAAGAGGAGCTCACCACCACTAGTCTGTTCCCAGGACTAAGCCAAGCCACAAGAAGATCCAGGAAGGTCACCCCCGGGGTCCCTGCACCTCCAACCTCAGCACTCAGGGGATCCCTTCAGAGAGCGGCCACATCACCACGCCTCGGCTGGGGTCCAGGCCTGGAGCTGCCTCCAGGTGGTCCCTCACCCAAGAAGTACCGCAGAGGTCCAGGGTTCAAGAGCAAGGCCTTAAGTGAGCTAGGAGGTGACCAAGTTGATGGGGACTCCACCACAGCCCCAGGCACCAGGTCCACACCACAGAGTGACAAAGCTGTTAGAGCTCATTCTCCGGATGAGGAAACTGAGGCCCAGAGAGCTCACACAGGTCACTCGAGGTCACAGAGCAAGTCAACGGAGAGGTGGGACTGGGACCCAGGGATCCCAGTCTAGTTTATTCTCTCCTGACTCCTAAACCAAGCTCCCCACCCTTCAACTGAGGGGCTCTATGCCCTCCATATCCCTGCAGATGAGGACTTGACCTGGGGCCCCTCGCTGGTGAGGACCAGGGCCAGGCTTGTGTGGGGAAGGACCTCACCTCCCCCCATCAGATCCGGTGGGACATTAATCTGGTGTTGAGTTTACGGAAAAAGGATCGCAGCTTGCAAATCTTGCATTTTTTCTTACGCTGCCCTCGGGAAAGGCTTCGAGCCCTGCCTTCCTCCTCTTCTTCACCTTCTTCCTCATCACTGGCCCAGGGCCCCCAAGCACCCCCATTAAAGTCAGGATGGGCGCGGGGATTCTCAGCCGGGTAGCGCACGGGGATGGCTGTGCGGTTATAGTCCACCAAGCGGGCCAGCAGGGCTCGGACCACATCCGGCCGCTGGCCAGCGAGGTCCTCCCGTTCGTAGGGGTCAGCACTGATGTTGAAGAGCCACACAGCCTGGCGGGCGCTAGCCATCCGCTCCAGGTTCCACCAGCTGCCGGGGAAGGCAGCCAGTGTCTGGGGTGGGATCCAATCGCCATAGCCCGGGTCTCCCGTCAGCAGCTTCCACTCACCCACGCGGATGGCGGCCTGCACAGCGGTGTTCCAGATGCCAAAGCCACCCTCCAGGGAGCCATGCCGGGCGTGGTTGTAGAGCGGGTCAATGTTGTGCAGGATCTCCGTGCGTGGCGAGGCCCGGCCCTCGCTGATGGCTGGCCACACATCATAGCCGTCCAGCCCATCGGCCGCCGAGGTGGTGCCACCCGCCAGACCCACCAGGGTCGGGTACCAGTCGGTGATGTGCACCAGTGCCCGGCTCGTCCATCGCTTTCGCTTGAGCAGGGGGCTGTGGACGAAGCCCAGGCCCCGCACGCCCCCTTCCCAGTAAGTGCCCTTGCGTCCTCGCAGCGGCCAGTTGCTGCCCCCCGAGAAGGTCTGGCCGCCATTGTCACTGGAGAAGATGATGACACTGTTGTCGTAGAAACCATAGCGCTTGAGGGCCCAGGTGATATTGCGCACAGCCTCATCCATGCAGGTCACCATGGCCGCATACTTCCGCCGGGCCACGTTGCCCATGGTGCGGTAGCGGTATAGGTACTCACGAGGGGACTGCAGGGGTGTGTGGACCGCCTGGAAGGCCACATAGAGGAAGAGGGGCCGCCGGGGGCTGTGGCTGGCTAGGATGTGGCTGACGCGCCGGGCGTAGAGCAGAGTGGAGTACTGGCCGCTGAGCCCCCAGGCCACACTCTCGCCCTCGTGCAGGTCAAAGCCGCACACCCCCGGGCCATCGCAGTTGTCATAGGTGTAGTAGTCCACGTTGCCTGTGAGCGAGCCCAGGAAGGTGTCAAAGCCCCGGCGGGTGGGCAGGCACTCCTTCCGGTAGAAGCCCAGGTGCCACTTGCCCACCATGTGGGTAGAGTAACCCAGCTCCTGCAGCTTCTGGGGCAGTGTTACCTGGTCCAGGGGCAGGCAGTTGGGCTGCCGAGGGCGGATGATGGAATGCTGCAGTCCTGTGTGGATCTGGTATCTGGTGGGAAGAGGGGAGGACACAGAAGGCACCAGTGAGCCAGAAACCACTGCTCTGGCCACCCAACCCCCAACACTCACCCTGAGGTAGGCTCTGATCCAAGCACTACCAGTAAGCGAAGTAACAGTAACCAGTAGGTGTTATCAGATGTGCCAAGCGCTTCAAATGCATTATCTCATTGAATCCTCAAAATCAACTGAAGCAGGTATCATTGTCATCTTACAGATGAGGAGAATAAGGCTCAGAATGGTTAAGCCACCCATGCAGTATCACACAGCTAGGGAGTTGGGGAGTTAAGAGTTGAACGCAGGCTAATCATAACAACAACAATAATAAAAGCTGACACCAAGCACTTGCTATATGCTCAGCATTGTGCTAAGCCCTTTATAGGAATTATCTCACTAAATCCTCACCGTAACCTAGGGGGTGCCTATCATTATTATTCCCGTCTCCCAGATAAGAAAACTGAGGCTCAGTAAATTAAGTCATTTGTCCAGTGAGTCACACAATCAGTAATTGGAGTTGGGATTTGTATCCCCAGCAGTCTGACTCCAGGTTTCAGAGTCCCTACACTCTAAACCATTAACTTGCCATGGGGCCTAGAGCAAGTCTTACACTCCCAAGAAAACTCCTATTCACTCTTAAACGCCCAGCCCAAATGCTACCCTCACTGTAAAGTTTCTCACTCAAAGAATGAGTCACTTTTGCTTCTGGGTTCCCACAGCATTTAGTACAAATCTTCATTGGTCCAACTTGGCCATAGGATTCTACTCAGTCATCTGTACATGATCTTGGGCCCGATAATATTTTCCCCTTCCCCCCCCGGCTTTTTTTTTTTTTTTTTTTTTTTTTTTGCGGTACACGGGCCTCTCACTGCTGCGGTCTCCCCTGTTGCGGAGCACAGGCTCCGGACACGCAGGCCCAGCGGCCATGGCTCATGGGCCCAGCCGCTCCGCGGCATGTGGGATCCTCCCG